>NC_133323.1:7034105-7056599 GCF_012295235.1 Primulina huaijiensis | reverse complement strand
GGTAGAAGAAGAGAACAATGTATAGATCCGTTGTATTACTCCAAACAATGACATAGCCTTAAGACAACAATTATCCATATCACACAATGCTAAATTGAGACTATGACAACCACAAGGAGTATAAAAAGCTCTGGGATTCATTTCAAGTAACTTTTTTTGTACACCTTTATGCCTGCCTACCTTTCATATTAGATCTATTATCATATCCTTGACCTCTAATATCATCAACATCAAGCTCAAGATTGACTAAAGCATTTTTAAGATGCATAAAAAGCCCAAGTCCCGAAGTATCATCAACAGCTAAAAATTGCACCCAATATTCTTCTACTTTTGTGAAACTTTTTGAATTATTTAAACATCGTATGACAATGGACATTTGCTCTTTGTGACTGATATCAGGAGTACAATATAATATGATTGAAAAATATTTTGCTTGTCTTACCTTTGCAAGTATTGTTTTTCTTACCTCGCTTGCCAACATCTGTATAAACTCATTTTGAATTCTGCAACCAAGATATGTAGTATAAGTCTCATGATCTTTAATCCGTCGGAGGTGCTCTTTCATTACTAGATCAAACTCTGCAATCATTTCAATCATTTGTAGAAACAAACCATTGTTTTCAACATAAAGTTTTTCACAACTTCCTCGAAATGCTAAGTTATTTTTCGTCAATTGTTGAACAACTGCGATTATCCTCTGTAACACTTGTTTCCAATGCTCTCTTTCTTTATTAATTTGTACTTGTACTCCTGCATCAATCACTTTATTTGTCTTCAATCTTCTTTCCAATTCAAGCCAATTCGTCATACACTCCATATGCTCCTTACTCGTTTCATGATTTGCAAGACATCGACTCAAATTATGCCAATCATTGTATCCTTCATTAGTTAACTGACCATATCCAGTCTTGGTTACTTGCTTCTTGAATAACTTACAGCAAGAACAAAAAATCTTGTTACAAGAAACTGAATATAATAGCCATCTTCTATCACTTTCCTCCCCGTTTGGCAAAATTCTCTTATAATGTGACACATTGAAATGCCTGTTAGCGCTATCTTTAGGAAACACATTTATGATATCTCTATTCAGACCTCTTTCTACTAAAAAGTTTCTAACTTTTTGATCAATGTTGTCCCACTTTGCCGGATCATCAAACCAAGTTACCTGATTCAAGTTCTCATATTGAACAAACTCTTCATCTTTCTCATGATCATTGAATACATCCACATCGATAAACTCAAGGACTTTTTTAGTATCAATCTCATTCTCATCCAATTCATTATCTTGTTATCTGCTAATTGAATTATCAACCGTGTCTTCAACCTCTGCAACTATGTTTTTGTTTGATACAAAGTACTTGTTGATATCTCCAGCTTGACTTTGAATCATTTCTTCAATTTTTAGCTTTCTTTTTCTTTTTTGAGACCCAGACATATACTTTGGAAGCATGATTAACCTAAGAATTCAAAAAAATAATTCAATGAACAACAAGAGCAGGTCTATGTTTAAAGACAGCAGTGAATATTTTTGTTTTGATGAGTAAACTAATCAGTTGGTCATTAAATCATATCATATCAAGATTTTATCTATTTAATTAACATTCAATTATTCAACATGTGAAATGGATTCTCAGCAACTTTGGCAAGCGAGCGATACTGCAGTATCACACTTTCTGCATTGTCCAACGTCTTTACTACATACCTGTCAGTTTCAAAATAGGTGAAGCTCACTATGTGTAAAAGGAGCTTTTCAAAGCGATGTGAGGTAAACGAGGGTGGGTAGACAATGAGTAAAATGAGTTTTCCCAAATCAGTTGAGGTAATGCAATTGACTTTGACAGATGCAAGAGACAATTCTCGACAAAATAATAGTCGATTAAAAAAAAGTACCCAAGTGAAAACAATTCAGAAATGTAAGTTTAACTTCCACCCCTTCTTGTTTAACTTAGCTGTCATTCTTCCGCCGTATCCCAGTATCAAAATCATGTTTTTACACATGTATCCACCACAATCACCTACAAACTAGATTAGCAAAGTGCTTTGGTGATTGGCCTGCAGGTTAGCATCGTCCAAACAAAATGTGATGTTTCAATCTGAAGAGTTGAAAATGTAACAGTTTTTAAGATATTAAATTTCTTCCATAAAAATAGTAAAATGTGTTATCACAAAGTAAAGAGGGTATTTATGAAGTATAACTAATTATTAGAGAGATTTCAAGTGAAAGGGCATTTCTAAAATTTGATTTGTCAAAATCGAAGTTCACTTAGAAAAGTAAAAGAAAGCTTTCCAAATCACTATACTCTATGAGACATTATATAACAAAAAAATGGTTATATGCCAAATTTCCCAACTTTTGAAGGGGAAAACCATTAAAACTCCCACAACACAACAATAAATTCTTTCAAGTTAAGAATGCAGTAAACACTTATTTATTAAAATTTAGATTGCACAATATTCTCGTTATTTTAGTCAGAGGACTTGTCAGTTAGGTAGTTTTCTACATTTCTGAATTTCTTCGCTCCAATTCTCACCCCTCCTTTAAGACACAAAATTAGGATTGACTTTTTACCTCAAGAAATCATGGTAAATTTTGGATGCAAGGCTATCGTCTACACGAGTCAAACAAAACCCAGAAATCATGCGAAAGAAAACTCAACTTGTAAAGAAATTCTATTTAAATCATAAAACAACAAATCTAAATCCAATATATCAATAGAAATCAAATTATTCAAATAGCAAGATTAGGGGGGAAAGCATTATAATACAAACTATTACCGTACATAACATTAATACACTTACAAGGGTGAGCAACTGATGCTGGAGTCGAAGATGGAGAAGACGAAGGATAGATATCACCTTGGCCGCTGTTTCTGTCTTTCTCGCCGAGTTTGGGATAAGCAATTTTACAAGCTTTTATTTGATATTTTATTATTCTTTATATTTTAATATTTATAAATTTAAAAAGAAAACAGTTTTTTCTTTTATATATAATAAATTTTTTTTAAAATTTTTGGGCCCCAAAAAAAATTGGGCCTGAGTCATTGGACTCTCATGACTCTGAAGAAGCACGACCCTAACTATGAGTCAAAAGCAAGGTACTCATTATAGCGACAGACTTCCCTTCCTAGAGGACATATATTGTGTTATAATGTTATCTGCTCTGCACTTTGTATTGAGTTCATCGACCACCTTTTCTTTCATTACAGTTTCAGTAAGCTCCTTTGGTACAGTGTTCGGTTTTTGAAAGTGATACCCCCGGGATAGCCCGGGTCATGGGTTGTGCTCGGGTCAGGGGTATGGATTGTGCCTGGGTCACGGACGACCCGGGACACTGGATGGATAGTTCAAGTTGGGGAGAATCTACGAGAAAGGTCACAAGAAGCCGAGCAATTGAATGCCCGGGACATCTTCTCCTCGGGTTATTGGGCGTCCGGGCTCTCATGTAGCTTCCGGGAGACTTTCTACCCGGACTACTTCGATATAAATGCTGCATTTAATGGCGCCAACAACGTAGGATGTGCGCGGCCGACCTATCTCTGACAATAATATAAATGGTTGACAAACTTAAGTGGGCTAGATGTGACTAGTATACGATTTGACATGTCAGAACAATAGGGTATAATCAGCCGCCGTACTATAATTAATGATCAGCACAACGAACGAGGTCATCATTACATCCTCTACTATAAATATCAAGTTCTTTCTTTGCATTTATTTACCTGTTGACACATTAAATACTCTCATATACTACTCATTTACTCCACATCTCCCACACCAATCACACAGCCCTCACTGGGTTACATTGGTTTTCTTGCTTGAGTTCTTCACTGACTTAAGCATCGGAGTGGTCACGCCAAAAACCCCTCTGGCGCCCATTCACGTGGTTACTCTCTTGGTTGCAGATCTTTATATCATTGTTCAGTAAGCAAGATTTTGATCCAGGCGTCTTGTTCTCATTTTCCTTCATTATTTTGATAATAGATCCGGCGGAGCATTCGACCCGACTCGTTCATTTCACCCGGATTGCATTATTGGCACCGTCTGTGGGAAATAGAGTTCTAAGACGTTGATATGGCTCCTACCAGAAGGACGAACCAAGACACTTGTCGAATTCAGAAAGAAAATAACACTCATCTTTCTGGTGCAGGTGGCCCGCCACCCACTGGTCCCCGGCCTACTATTAACTTGACACCCGAGGACTTGGCTAAAATTGTATCTGATGCTGTGGAGGCAGCCTTGGCAAGAAGGCCCATCGCTAATCATTCTACTCGGCCAGAGCAAGAGCAAGAGCATGCGCAAAAGGAGCAAGTATGAGAAGCGGAGGAAGAGAAAAGAGAGGATGAGGAGGGCTCTCGCTCACTGGTGGGAGAGACCCCTGAACTTGATTTTCTAATATCCGTGGAGTACGAAATAAAAATACACATGAAAAAGAAGGGGAACCACACAGGCAGCTAGGAGAAAGAAGCATTCTGGTTTAGCGTTGGAAAATCACTATGGGAGAGAAATTTTGGAATTTCTGGCTTTCAAAGAATTAGATCTAATGGCATAGCCATCACTGTTACAGCTCACCCCCGTGACCGACCACCCACCAGAAACCGCGGTTTAGCTGTCGGAAAGCATGAAGAAAGACAACAATTACTCCATTGTGGGTCTGTAGCTTTCGATTAGTTTCCCAAGAATCTGGTTTTCATAATTTTTCTGGACTACGAGGTGGTGTTCTTTGATTGTGTTATATGCTACTTGGGTGAGTAAATATTGCTTCGTTTTTTAATAAGCCAAGGCTTAAACATGGATTGGGCACGAGTTGCATATTCGCTATCGGTGTGGCTTTGGCTGTATGCAGTTTTGGGCTTCAAGTGCTAGGATTGAAATATGCAACTGTTGAGAAAGAGCTGTCATTGTGATATTTCCAAGCTCGTCCAGCTTGCTTCACAACTCATGGCCCAACTAAGATATTACAAGAGCTTGGGCCGTGTTCTACAACTTGCCTACTTAAGGAGATAATTGGAGTTGGAGAATAATTTTCTCCCTCTCTACCCAAGTAAAGACCCCTATCTCAAGAGCAAGGATGCACAAGTTGGTTCTGGGATGGAAAACAAAGTCTCAGATATGTTATGGGTTCCCAAAAATCTTGAATTCACGGAAAGATAAGTATTAATTTTATATGACTTGAATTATTTGATAAAAATATTGTTCATGTAGCTGAATGTGGAGGATTGTGAGAGGTAAAATACATCGATCACCTAGGATGCATGTTTACTTGTGATATATGTTGGATTTCATAACTCATTCCTCAACGCTAAAGTCATGAGCACCAGAATGTTTGACACATGGATTGTTTATGTGGAGCTGCATTAACTCATTAGAAATTTGTGCTTCGGGATAGTTCTTGATAATTTAATTACTCAAGATAATTGATTAAGCGAGGAATCTATTGAGTGGAGATGGTTTGCATTTATCAAATTTTATTATCCTACTGGTCCAAATCACCTTGAATATTGGCATAAATTCTCCACGAATTTTATACATTTCTGACCATCAACCTTTATGTGCTTGAGGAGGGTTTTGAGGGGATGGAGTGGATGAGTGCGAGGAAGAGCAAATAATCGAAATTCTCATGTTAAACAAGCTTGATCGTGACATTTGGGTTGCATGGTTTCATATCTCTCGAAACCGGGTCTTGCTTGTTTGATTCTACAGCACAATTTCTCTCATCTTTGCTATCAGGCCTCTACATCTCTGTAAATGGAGCTAAATGAAAGGGGAGTTTTATGGATAATCTTGTTAATCGGCGGGTTGAAGCTTCTCTCTTTCTCAACCTTGGGAATTTATCAAGTTTATCGGAAAAGTCCCATTACTACCTTCATCTATGGATGTCGTAACAGGGAAGATTTAAAATTTTGTTCTTTATATATCTTAATATTACATTTGTTTTTCGCCTTATATCTAACTTATTAATTTGCTAAAGGATGTTCAATGCGTTCAAACTTGCTATATTTTTATTGAGTTGTTAACATCGGGCTCGGGATGCACTGCATATCTTCCTACATGCCTTGTCTACGGTTATAACTCATGTCCTTTTATTATTGGGCACTTTAGCTCGACATGAAACTTCGACCTCCAGCTCCGTGCAACGCCTCAATGCATTTTGCTATGCTCGGTGATTATTCTATTCAATCAACAGTGGCTTACTCTACTGATCATCATTGATTATTGATAATCTATTAGTAACAATTGCTTGGTTTTCTCGATTTTAAATGCATCGGGCTTCTATCTTCGCGGTCCATGACAGGGTCTTGTATTCCAACTGACTTATGGTAGATTTTAATACAATCAACGGAGGAAATTTCAGCTAGCGCTTCTTTGGAATCCATTAATTGCATCAGCAGCCACTCTACATGGCTTCCATAGCTCCACCCATTGAGTTGCGGCACGCACAATTGGCATCAGCCGAGAAACATGGTTATATCATCTTTATTGCTTGGATATCTCGATATTAGCTCAACATCTTGGGTGGTCCTTCGTTCCCAGTTCATTACTGCTGAGCTTGGTGCAATTTCACGAAGATAAGTTGCATCACTTTTATCATATTAATAAAATCAAGTGTTAAACGTATTTATCAATTATGCTCAGTCATAATTTTTAACTGAAATTATTTAAGATATATCATAGCGAGCCTTTCTTTATGAGATCGTATGAATTATTGATTGACCAGCTTAATTATGTTGAATTGCTAAAAAATGTGTGTAACGTCGGATCACGACACATTGCATATGCTTGGGATTTTATCGGTATGAGAGCTGAGATGTTTGGTGATGGATTTCTTATATCGGGCCATGTGATTACATTGTTATACTGGATTCCTACTCCTTGGTATGTTGGCTTGGATATTTCTACAGCTTGAACATAGAATCTAGCAGTAAATCCAACTTTGCTTGGCATGAGGTCCCGGCATCTTATTTAAAGTCCGGGAGACATGAGGCCCCGGCACCATATCTAAAGTCCGGGAGATACGAGGCCTCGTCAACTTATCTTAAGTCCGGAAGATACAAGGCCCCGATACCTTCTTGTAAGTCCGGGAGATATGAGACCCCGGCACATTATCTTAAGTCTAGGAGATACAAGGCCCCAGTTATTTATTAAGTCCAGGGATCCGTACCCTGGCCCGGGGACCGGTACCTCGGCCATCTATTAAGTTCAGGGCTCCGTACCCTTGCTCGGGGCTCCGCACCTCGACCACTCCAAGACCCAGGGCTCCGTACCTTGGTTGCTCATTAAGTCCAGAGCTCCGCACCCTGGCTCGGGGCTCCGCACCTCGACCACTCCAAGACCCAGGGCTCCGTACCTTGGTTGCTCATTAAGTCCAGAGCTCCGCACCCTGGCTCGGGGCTCCGCACCTCGACCACTCCAAGACCCAAGGCTCCGTACCCTGGTTGCTCATTAAGTCCAGGGACCCATACCTTGGCCCCGGGACCCGTACCTCGGTCATCTGCTAAGTCCAGGGATCTGTGCCCTGGCTCGGGGCTCCGCACCTCGAACATTATATCAAGGCCGGAAGATATGAGTTCCCGACAATTTATCCCATCTCTGGGATATTTGAAGCCCCCGATGCTTTTATAATTTGGAATTGATTATTTTTCTATCAGAGTATTTTCTCTGACCGGGCACACAAGACTAATCGAGACAGCGAGTATGACTCTAGCCCGACTATTGAAGGAGGGAGTGATGATACCCCCGGGATAGCCCGGGTCATGGGTTGTGCCCGGGTCAGTGGTATGGATTGTGTCCGGGTCACGGACGACCCGGGACACTGGATGGATAGCTCAAGTTGGGGAGAATCTACGAGAAGGGTCACCAGAAGCCGAGCAGTTGAATGCCCGGGACGTCTTCTCCCCGGGCTATTGGGCGTCCGGGCTCTCATGTAGCTTTCGGGAGACTTTCTACCCGAACCACTTCGATATAAATGCTGCATTTAATGGCTTCAAAAACGTAGGATGTGCGCGACCGACCTATCTCTGACAATAATATAAATGGTTGACAAACTTAAGTGGGCTAGATGTGACTAGTATACGATTTGACATGTCAGAACAATTGGGTATAGTCAGCCGTCCTACTATAATTAATGGTCAGAACAACGAACGAGGTCATCATTACATCCTCTACTATAAATATCAGGTTCTTTCTTTGCATTTATTTACCTATTGACACATGAAATACTCTCATTTACCACTCATTTACTCCCCATCTCCACACCAATCACACAGCCCTCACTGGGTTACATTGGTTTTCTTGCTTGAGTTCCTCACTGACTTAAGCATCGGAGTGGTCACGCTGGACACCTCTCCGACGCCCATTCACGTGGTTACTCTCTTGGTTGCAGATCCTTATATCATTGTCCAGGAAGCAAGCTTTTGATCCAGGCGTCTTGTTCTCATTTTCCTTCATTCTTTTGATAGTAGATCCGGCGGAGCTTTCGACCCAGCTCGTTCATTTCACCCAGATTACATCAGGTTGGTGCATAAATTTACATGAAATAAATATTTAAAACTAGTATATCAGAATTCGGTATTGTGCTCGGTGTTGTCAACACTGCACACAACACTGCAGCGAAAATTAATTATTAAGCACACAAATATAACTTTAATAAATAGACACTTGGGTTAAACTATGCACAAGTATGAATACTTGTGCGATGCCTTATGACAAAAATTCACTAGTAAAATATGTAAATCGTTTACACCAAAGCCGAAACTAGTGACCCTAACAAATCAAGATTCCTTGACAATTCAAGGAATTAAAGTGCATCAACCTAAACTGAAAATTAAAAACTAGACGCATAAAAATAACATAGAGCTTAAACTCAAAACCGAAGCCACCCTTCGGTCAACACTCTGCGTCAGTGTTGTTCTTGAGTGTTGGCAGCATCAATAGGCAACACAGGCGCGAGGTGTAGAGAATCACTCAAGCTTCTTATGCAGATCTTCAACACTGAATTAATTCCAGTAAAGCTCCTGTAGCCGTCCGTCAATATTCTCTACTTCTCGCCTCCTTTTTCCAATCATTGTCCCACTTTTTATATATTGCTTCTTTGACCTAGATCTTCATAGATACTTCCCACCTATAAACAAGGAAACTAGAGTTTAATAGGAGTCAAACTCTAATATAAAAGCAAATACTTTTTATTTTATAGATCGGTTCCTAAATTAATTAAATAATTCCTAACAATAAGATTTACTCTATTTAGGAAAACAAATCTATCAATTTAGTCTAGAAGTACAAAATAAAAATAAAATTTTAATTGAAATTGGAATAAAATATTCCATTCAGATTTGACTCCATATGGTAGATTCCATACTACAAAAGACGCTATGCTATCAAAATGGCTAAGAAGTTTGCCTCTGCGTTTATTGCGTATGAAATTTGGAAGGCCGGCAACAAGATGATTTTTTTATTCCGAAGTCCCTTCGGTTAAGGCTTCGTTGTACAAGATCAAGATTGTGTGCTTAAATGTCTTTTATCTTCACTTCCTGCGACACCGACTAGTTTTCTAGGTGTCATATGTTTAAGAATGACTTGGGTATGTGACGTTTTATTGTTTTCAGTTGTCACTTTATTTTTATGTTGATTTGTCTAAATATGTTTGGAGTACGTGAAATTGGCCTTCAGTCTCCAGTCGTCGATTTTTTTTGTATTCAGTCTCTGGGTACTTTTTTAGTACCACATTTCCACATGAAGTGTACCACATTTTCACATAAAGTGTATCACATTTTGTATGACATAGTACCACAATTTTGTAGGTAGGGAGTGAATCCAAAGAAATATTTTGATTGAGAATTTTTCACCAACTTCTCCGGTGGAGTACTTGTATTATAACATTTTATTTGTTANTTAAAATTAACTGTTGCTTGTTCGAAAACTTGGCAAATAATATACAGATAAAGAGAGATAAATGGAATATTTATTGAGAAATTTTTAAAATGTTTGATCTGTAAGTTGAGTGAAAATTCAGTAATACTTCAAAAGTTAGATTCGATATACATTGATTTGATTGATATAATAATAATAATAATAATAATAATAATAATAATAATAATAACAACTAAATATTTAATAAGAATGGAAGATGGATGATTCGTTCCATCAAACGAAATAAAGGAGCCCACGAGTCATGAAAATTATCCTATCAGATGAAGAAAAATCTGTGAACAACCTTTACAGGTGCGAGCTCTCCATAGTTTCGCACGAATTTAAATATGAAAAAAACAAAAACAAAAAACAAAAAACTTTGAATCATGGATATTATAATATGTATAATCGAGGAGAAGGCCCGAGAAAGCCGACAGTGTATTTACATTAGTCCAAATTCCAGAGATCCACGTCTCCATCGCTACACATGGTCTTTTCACTGTGCTCCACGTGCAGCGTTTGCTCTCCGGTGCTTTGCTCTTTATTTGGATCTCCTCCGACCTTTGGGACTGATCTGTTTACCATCTTGTATCGCCGCCCGCTTCATTTTCTTGGAATTCTATTTTCCTCCTGCTACGTAGTACCATCTGTGTGAGATTTGTGTTCTTAAAATCTTGTTTGTTTTCATCGATGTTTCACAATGTGTTCTGTTTTGGTTATAGAGTTTACAAGATTGTATCTTGAGAGTTCTGATTCTCGTGGCTTCTATGCTAATCTTTCAGTCCTTTTTAATGCTTCATTTCTTGCTAGTTTGTAGAATCCGAATCTTCTTTACATTTTGTTTCTTGCATAGGTTTGCTACCCGGATTTTTGTTGGAAGAATTCCAAACTACACTTAGGTGGTTGAAAATGTCAGGCGTGTCAATGGGCGTGCCGCCGCAATCTGATCACCTTGATCAGACTGCGGACTCGACGAAACCTGCCCAACACCAGCCGCACCCGCCGGCGCTGGGACACGTGATGGGATCCCTTCGAGTAATAGAATTGCAATTAGTAGCTTTCATCATGGTCTTTTCCATTAGCGGGCTAGTGCCGCTCACTGACCTTGTTTTCCCCGCATTGATCTCGGTATACATCCTCGTGATTTCACGGCTGGCGTTTCCCACGCTCGGCAGTTCCACGAAATCCCCCGAGCTGTTTCGAGAGAGTAGGCTCTTTAGATTGTATGTGATTCTTGGCACCACTGTTGGGCTGTTCTTGCCTTTGGCGTATGTTTTGGGCGGATTCGCGAGAGGGGACGATCACGCCGTGCGATCCGCGACTCCGCATCTGTTCTTGCTATCGTTTCAGATACTTACCGAAAATGTAATAAGTGGGCTGTCCCTGTTTTCGGCGCCCGTGAGAGCCCTGGTGCCGTTACTTTACACGGCCAGGAGGGTTGTCGTGATCATCGATTGGGTGAATGATGTGTGGATCAACAAAACCTTGCCGGCGACTGCCGAATTTCAGGTGATCGGTTGAAGCTTGACTAGCTCTCACACGCTAATATGAATTTCGAATCGTATCTTAAGTCATATTTTAATTAAATTCTCGTAAATTTAAGCACCCGTCACGTTTGTGGATAGGATGATGAATTATAGGTCAAGTCGATCGAACTTAGGATCAAAAACGTATCTTCTTGGAAGTATATATTTACAGGATCTTTGCCAATTCTAACATCAACCTGTGTTTAGGAGGTTCAATTGAACCTCTGGAATGAATCAATAATATTGAGTTACGAACCGAATGTCCTTAGAAAGAATGGAACGAGGTCATGATTGACAACGATCAAATAGTTAAACCAAACCAATTCGACTCTGTAATTAGCTAATGCATTTCGCCTTGTTTACGTTTGTCTTCAGGATGTTGCTTGGTTTTGGTTTGGGAGGGTGTTGGCAGTGGTTAACTTGGGGTATTTTTCAATGAACTTGCTGTGCTTTCTGATTCCGGTGTTCCTTCCGAGGGCGTTCGAGAAGTATTTCAAGGAGAGGGACGAATTACATGCGAAGATGGCCGAAGACAAGCGTTATCCTCAGCAATCAGATAGCAGCAAGAAGGCCGAGTAGAAACAATTCCTTTTGAAGCTTGCACTATGGACTCCTCTTGCTTGGTGTAAATAAAGAGTAATGAATTGTAATCTCCAGATTTTTGATTTTGACCATCTCTTATCACTAATTTTACGTACTTTACTGCGTATAAATTAGCCTTTTCCTTTGAGTAATTTTCGTCTACTCTTAAAAATTTAGCCCCTGAAAATTCTAATTTTCGAGGCCGTTCGTTTTAGGTTTTAGATTTTTATACGAGTAATAATTCAAAAAATGTTACTAAAAAATATAATATAAGAAAATAAAAAAGACAAATGGAGAAGTATACCTGATTTTTTTTAAAAAAAAATGGATGTGATTATTTTTCCAAAAAAAAAAAAAAAAATTAACTTTTAGAGAGAAATGAAAAAAAAAAGAGAAATTTGGGTTACTCAAACGGGCTTGGGTTAGGATAGTTGAAATGACTACCCAACCCAAAAAGCCCAAACCCGAACTGTCCGGTCCAACGATCATCTTTATGTGCAGATTTAAAAAACTTTAGGATTTCTTTTGCTTACACACTTCCGAAATACACATAAATGTATATGTTAATTAATATATATTTATAAAATAAAAAATTTAATTGTCTTATTAATATTTAAAATGTATCTTAACTTTTATAAAATAATGCATTTAAAAAAAAATCATGTATTTCGACAATGTAATGTTTAAATATTTTTATTATTATCAAGGTTTTAAAAAATGCGAAAAAGCGCTAACCTTCTCGAAGAAGCATCAAGTTTTTCAGACTTGAGGAAGACTAGTATGAATTTAAGCGTAAATTTTTTTTTATTTTTAGTGTAGTTGTAATTATCTCAAATCAATAAATAGATAAAAATAAATATTGCATAAATAATTCTTCTGCATTAATTTTTATATGTATAAAAGTATAAAAATCTCAAAATTACAATATTTAGTTGTTTTTACCACTAAATCACATCAAAAAATGCTAAATATTGATCAAATCGTTGTCATATTCTGATTTGAATTATTCTTCTTCGTTTATTTCATCTTCGGTAGAATGATATTATAATCGAAGTCTCACCAACAAACTATCATGTACAAACAACATGAAAGAAAATAAAATAATGTTTACATACCTGGATTGTAGTTTTGATCATTGTTTAGGCATCTGCTTATTGCTACTTTTTTTTTTTCCAAATGCCCCTTTCTTTTTGTGTGTATTTTTGTAACTCAACATTTGTCACGTGATTTTTCATTTGAACATCAGGAAAGAACTTTTCAACGGTAGTGATCATATTATTTGCTATCAAATTATCATCTTTGATACTTTGATTCTTGAGGAAATAATATAGATTCAGAAGATAAGCTACTGTATGAATTGGACTATCAAAACGACTTTTGCTTTTTGCATCAATAATTTCTAAAATTGGCCCATAATCACTTTCTTTCTTCAATGTTATTTGAATTTCATCTTTTGCATTCAATAACTCTCTATACAAGAAACCCACAGAAGGTTTCTCCTCTCCATCAGCAAGTCTAAGAACTTTTATCAATGGAGTGAATACTTGCAAGCACAAGAGTTCCAAAAATAAATGGGGACAATAACATCAAATGCATCTTTTCTTTTTTTGCTCCTAGACCATTTAGTGTTATTACATTCATTACCAGTCATCATATTTCTCTCTGACTCTTGTTTCTCATCAAGCAAACTTTGCAATGTTAAGAAAGAGGTCGCAAATCTAATTACACTTGGCCTAACTATCTCTCTTTTTGTAAACTGTCTCATCAATGCCGAAGTCTTGTGACGAACATAAATGAAAATACAAAAAGACTTCGCTTTTTTTTAATCGCTCCATTGAACATTTGAAGTTTAGAAATTCCTTCAAGCAAAAGATTTATAGAGTGAGCTGAGCATGATGTTCAAAATATGTTGGATCGTTCTAATGCTAACAGATTCGCGGAAGCCATGTTGTTTGAGGCATTGTCGGTCACAATTTGCGCCACATTTTGAGCCCCAACCGGATCAATACATGCAATAACATATTCAAATATGTATCATATTTTGGGTAGCTTCGATGCTACATGTGGGGGCACTGCCCCCACATGGTTTGGATGGACAAGATTCACACACATATGTGATTTTAAAAAAATTAGCGGACCCCATGTATGTGTGGTTAAATTTGGGCCCTTGATTCTATATTGGAGGTAAGTACCCTTACATGTAAGATGGAATCAGCCCATATTTTGGTTGTGTGAGCTTCATTTGAAGCTTCTCTTGATGAAATAAAAGCAGTTCCTAGCTAACAATTCACATAAAAATTAATGATACTTCTTTTCCTATCACTTATGATAGAACAACAATTATTTCCCCACTCTTCATCTTGCTTCTTCAAAGTTTCTTTTGTTTTCTTCACTACTCTTTTTAAAAGTGGTTCTTTAAGTCGGTATTGTGAAGGAGAGATATAGCCAGGACCATATTGTCCTAAAGCCTCAACCAATTTTTTGAAACTATCGTTGTCAATTGCATGAAAAGGAATTTCAACTTCATACACCCATCTTGCCAAACATTGATGAACTTGGAGCAATCTTTTTTTTTTTAGCAATTGCATCAGTAATATTTTGTTGTCTCATTTTCCTATTTGCACTCATAGAAGCATCATGAACATTAATTGACTTTCCAAATTGATCAATAGGTCCTATCTCAGTCCATTTTTTTTACTCCCTCTCTCAATGATAGAAATTTCATCATCTTCCTCTTCACATCTATTCAAAGACATAACCACATCATTTCTTAACTTATATTCATTCAATAACTTTTCCCTCTTCTTAGACTTATTATCCTCAAGCGTTGAACGACGTTTTACTTTTTGCTCTCCAGTTATCCTCGTACATGCTTTTACAACTTTTCCTAGCATATCTGAAATGTGGATTTTGTTCCTATAAATTCCGTCGGTCGAAACTTTACCACACAAGATACAGTTGACAGTTTTATTGTGGCACCCCCAACTCAGGACTTAGCCCTCGAGAAATGCCACCTTACCTAATTATATCTCGTGCGGAAATAGTCCTTTGAAGTATTATAGACATTAAAAAAATCTACTAAACTTTACTAGCGGAAGCGAATCGAACAAAGCACCAGTAAATTTCGATGGAGTTATTACAAGACCAAAATAAAAACATATAAAAAAAGATTTATTATAAATATTTCAGACAACCACTGCTAGATCATTCACCAACATTTCCTTCTTTATTCAATTCCGGTATACTTGTCTCTGGAAATTACAATAGATAAAGAAAATAGAGAGGTTAAGTCTTTAAAGACTCAGTGAGAATTAAATAATAATCAATATGATGATAAATTTAACAGAATGATATAATTGACAATAGGGCGAGCATCCGACTATATTAATGCACAAGATAGAAAATATGATTAGCAAGAAAAACAAGCCAAGTAAACTAATATACTCGGACAAAAGTCACGTTGTTCAATGGACTCAATCTCCAGACCAAAGTCCGTTGTCCAGGGCTCCGTCTTGGTCAATCATTCAATCATTCAATCATTCATTCATTCATTCGTTGATTAACTAATACCTTATTTGGTGAAAGTTTGATAAGAATCACACTTAGTGTGATGATATTACAATGAGAATTTTTCAGTGAAGCATTCCATCATTATGTAATAACAGTAATGAGTAAATTAAGCATAATAAATTTGACTATGATGCGATCAAGATGATAGATTTGATCGGTAAGAAGGATATAGTCATGATTGATGATTTATTATGATAGAAGGAGTGGCCATCGAAGTGATGCATCAACGAGATTTAGAGATACAATAATTATGCACAAGCACAAGAAAGCAATAAAACATGACAAATATCATTTAATAAAATATCATATCATAATTTCCAGGCCAACTGCCAAAGTTATAGAAAGAACGGTAAAAGTAAATTTCTCACCTTAGTAACTTCCTATAGATGAGTGTGAGAATCCAAATTTCAAGTCAATCCTATTGACCAAGTTGATTAACATTAGTATAGTATAATATTTCCTAATTCATTTTTAATATAGACTATCCCCAAAATTAACTCATAACTTTATATTTTATTTGGTGACATAAAATACCATAGTTATAAGCGTATAGAAAATCTTTGGACTCGTCTCATGTCATAGTAAGAGTATGTACTTTAAATGTTCATAATAATTTACAAAATATTATACCAAAAGTAACATCATAATTTTTATTTATTTATTTACTTCATATTTTATTTATATAAATACGAATATATTACTCACAAACATATAAAAAAATAGTTTGTAAATCCAAAAATTATAAAACTTCAAATCTACTTCTAGTGATATATTTTTAAAGTATTGAAGACTAGAAACTGGTATAAAAAGATTCAAACGATTATACAAGTATCATATAATATCTGAAAATCATAGTTTTAATATTTAAAAATTTATAGTAAATGAAATACTCATCCAAAATTTACGAAACTTGCACAGCTGCCTAGAATAATATAGAGCATGCTTCAAAAAATCCGATTTTCAATTTTCGTTGGCGCGTGGCCGGCATCCGGCCACCACGCGCGGCCAAGTTTTTTTCCAGCAGACTTAAAATACGATTTCTTACAACTCTTATGTTATAAGCTTTCTGAAATTCCCAGCCGAAACGTTCCAGAAAAGGAAAAACAAGTAAAACTCAAACCTCGATTTCGACTGCCGGAAAACATTATTTCCGAGGTCGATTCCGGGAAACCAAAGACATGAATGAGAAGTATGACATACAATGAACAACTTTCGTGTTTATACTAAGGTGAAATACGGTCAGAAAAGGTACGGAAATTGGGAGTGAAAACAATACATGAAAAGTGAGTTTTCCGGCACTATTTCCTTTTCGGGCAGCGGTGGTTTATGAATTTTGACGAAAAATAGGCTGTTAATTTTTTGACACCTCCTTCTCTGATAGCTTTCTGGGTAAGTAGGGAGTTTTGAGGAATTTTTTAGAATTTTTGGAGGAGTTTGAGGTATAGAAATGAATTTTTTCCTATTTTTCTCAACTAATAAAAAGCCCCATTCTCACACCACTCAAACTCTACTCTAGACCAGCCCTTAAAACGCAAAAATTAGGCTAAGAAACTCTTGAAATTCATCAAGTGAATGGCTTTCTTTTATAGGCAAAAGGCAAGCCTTTTCTCCAATCCATGTTGGACATCTTCCGATTGTCAGTTGGGCAAGAAGGGAGGTGGAGTGTTAGTTAACCAAGTATGATGATGATGATACCTCACTATGCATGCATGTATGAGTAGCTAAAAATATATTTAAATATTTGACTTAGTTATTTCATTTTAATTTATTTTTATAAATATTTAAAATTATTAGTAATAAATAATAATTAAATATAGGCAAAAACTTGTGTGAGACGGTCTCACGGGTCGTATTTTGTGAGACGGATCTCTTATGTGGGTCATCCATGAAAAAATATTATTTTTTATGCTAAGAGTATTACTTTTTCTTGTGAATATCGGTAGGATTGACCCGTCTCACAGATAAAGATTCATGAGATCGTCTCACATTAGACCTACTCTTAAATATATACCTAATTATGAGGTATTATATTTATGATTTTGAAGATCTACTAGTGCATCAGTATCCCATCCAATATTCCTGAAGTCCCTTTTCAATTCAATATCTATAGAATGAGCATTTGATGCCATTGAAGAATCATTTCGTTCCATTGATCCCTACAAAATTCAAGCTAATAATATACAAGGCAAGCTAATAAAATTTTTATTGGAGAAACTACATTTTGTTAAACACGTTTCAATGATGTCTTGATTCGTTTTTTTTTTATCATTTATTTAATTTGATAATTTCAGTATTGGCTACGTTAATTTTTATATTTATGAAAATATTTTTATTTAACAAAGATCGACTTAATTATAAAAAATTTTGCAAACAAAATTGTATGCAAAGCTTTCGCTAATTCTTTAGTTTACATAAAGTGGGAAAATATCATACTTGTGAAGACCAAAAAATCATAAGAAATTCTATTTTTTTCAACGTTAAGAAAAAAATTCCACCCTTTGTGTTTGCATTTGTATCAAATTTTTATTTTAAAAGGTGAAAACAGTAAATAAATATATCTTAAATTTTAATAAAAAACTTTAAATTACAAATTTAAATATTTAAGTTAATAATTTTTTTTTAAAAAAAAACTATACTTATATGGTTAAAAAATTGAATCCACGTATTTATCATTATTTTTTTGTCGAAAAAAATTTAATTGTTAAATAACAAAAACAAAAATATCAGTATTCGTTGATTAGTGGTTATTTTTGATGTCCCAGAAACTCCAAAATATGGTTATTCTATTGTTTTTAGGGAGTTATTGTTATTCGTGATGCCTAATAAACCGCAAGAAACTTCAAATCAGGAGTAGTTTTCTTGTGAGACGGTCTCACGAATCTTTATCTGTGAGACATGTCAACTCTACCGATATTCACAATAAAAAGTAATATTTTTTCATAGATGACCCAGATCCGTCTCACAAAATACAGCCCGTGAGACCGTCGCAGACAAATTTTTGTCTTAAATTAGATAAATGACAAGAAGACATATTAATTTACTTATTATTTTTTAGAAATATTTATATAATAATTTTAGATCAATAATATTATGATTATAATTAATACCGATTATTACTGTTAAAATCATCATCGTCTTCATTCTTTGGTTGTATAAATGACTGAATTTGCTTGGATACACGTGACAAGAGATTAGAAAACTCGTGAGTTTTGTTTGTCCATCTGTTTCTATTCAAAAAAGCACTATTATCTCAAATGAGAGGAAGTGTGATCAATCAATCTGAGTGGTCAATTCCGAACAATCAATGAATCAGGGTGGTAACTCAGCTTCGATTAATTAACGAATCTGTATAGCCAGTTTCACTTCTACAACTTTCAAAAAAAGAATTTTTCGGGTCGTCATCTACGTTACAAACAAGCATTAGAGATGTTGGAGTTAACTTGTGAAAACCCATCACCCGATGAAATTTTCAGAAACGAGTGTGTTTAAAAGGTCAAATGAGAATGTGTGGAGTTTGAGTTATTTATAAAAATTTCAAGACGTTGTCGGCTTGGATAGGATATGGGCTTCTCAAATTAACTTGAAATATAATAAAAATCATGCTATTAATTGGGTTAAAATAAGGGTAACTTTACAATATAATTAAAATCATGCTATCAAGTGTTTTTGCTACGATTCTCATAGCGGATGTCCAATCATCTATGAGATTTTCCCTGTTTTTCAAGTCTAATACATCTAGGTTAAGCATAACCCCATAAAGATGTATATGTTCTAAAACAGTTTTTCCATAGGGTGTTTAGTGCATAGGAATTTGATTCTTCCTTGACCTTGTTCCTGTTGGGTGTGATTCTCCACTAGTGTAAAAGTCTGTTTGGGATTCTCTCATATTTATATTTTGAGATCCCACACTTTCTTTTGGTGGTTCCTGCGAAGATGACCAGGTTATGGTGGGTTGTTCACCCCAGTTATGTTCATATTTAAATCTACAACCTTGATATTTGCAAAAGATTCTACAATGTCTTGAAAATCCTCTAGATCAATCCTTTCTAAAGTTGTCATCAGATTAATTTATTTTCTGATACTATTTTGATTAGATTGATCATTTTTTCTTTTTCAGTTAAATGTTTTGGCATCAATTTGGTCTTCCCTCTTTGATGTAATAAGGGTTCAGAATGAAATGATGGTGGTAACTTTTCTTCTGAAGTCTTTTTACTAGAACTTGGTTGTTGTTCTAGGTTTTGATAAGTTCTCATGTTTTCTTGATATCTAACCTTAGTTAGATCTTCTTGTTTCAAATATTCCAAAGATTTGGAATAAATCCTGTAAATAATTAATCTCGAACTTGGTTTCGCATTCATGTTATTTGAGTAAATACTCCTCCTCAAACGTTTAATTACATAATAATAATAAATTTGTATGTTTGAATTAATTTTACCTCGGTTCTGATACCATTTCTGACCCCAAGAAAATCAATCATTAAATTTAACACATATAAGAATATTTTTGTTCTTTTTATTATATTAGGGAGTTTTAAAAAAAAAAATTAAGTGTAGAGAATTATGATAATGTTGAGTTTGGATTTAAGTATTTATTTCAAATTTACCCTTAGAATAATTAAAATTGGGCTATCCACAAAATGTTAATACTTAATAGCATTATGTCATATTTTGAATGAAATGATTTGATTGGAATAAATTATTTCAAATCTAATTATTTGAATTGAATAACAATTGGTTGGTTATCATTTCGAATCATTCTAAAATACAAAGAAAAACACATGAAAAAGTAGGAATTCTCGAGGGCTTGTAGCTTAAAGACACTAAATTTTAAGTTTGAGATTAGATATCCTATTTAAGATCTAATTATAACAAATTTATTTTCCAACTCAAAAAAAATATTTAAATATCTGCTTCAGTCTTTTACCTGAACATCAATGAGGGACTTGGGTGAAGACTATAAAATTCGCACATTTCAACTTTCAACTTCAAAGAATAATTATAATTTTATTTTAAGTAATTCTTAGACAACATATAAATGATTATGTTAGATTGAAGATATATTAGTTTTTTTTGGTGATAACAACGTAATCAAGTTGTTTTATGGTTCAACTGTTATTTTCATGTATTTATAATTTTTCAAGCTGGATATAACGAAGTCAAGTCGGACAGCATAATCTTTAAGATATCGTTGGGCTCCATAAACATATAACTATACTAAAAGTCAGCCAGTATTTCTATCCAAATACTGCATCTAAGACTTAAATTGGGCTGCATGAGGCCTCAAGCTGTAATTTAATCTTTAGCTGGTATGCTTACATATAGTGGTGGAGCCAGAAATATGGCTCTGTCCGAGTTAAAATTTTAAACTATAAATTTTTTTAATATTTTAAATTGATTTACCCGGACTAATATCATATTATTCCAAAATTATACAAAATTTACATATAAATTATTTTAAAAAAAATTTAGCCCAAGTACAATTGCATGTAGCTCCGCCTCTGCTTACACACCAAGTCAGTCTTTGTACATATCATCTCGAGATTTCAGAAGACCATTTAACTAACCAATACACATTATCTGACATTTCTAATTATCAAATAATGTCTCATAATAAGACAAAGATATGACAAACTTTTCTTTATGATATATAAACTTTATTGTTATATTTGGATATATGTCCATGCGCATTAATTGTGCATACTACGAATGAAAATGAAACAAAATACAACTTGATTTTATGTTACCAATCAGTATTGTACATTCGTTTGCTTAAGATATGACCGTTGAAGGAGCTCATCTGTATAAAAGCACGACTCTAGACACATTCACAATCAGCCTTATCAATGATTTGAAACATCTTTTACTGATTTATCTTCATGCTGCTCTATAATACATGCATATTGTTCATATCAAATTGTTAGGGATCAACTTGTTATGCCTTATCAACTCTAGTTGTTCAAACCACCTAGTGAAGAATTGTATTTGCATCTGTCCGAACCTAAGGATCTGTAGACAATTTGAGTTTTTTTGTTGTATAGAAAATACTAAGATTTGCAGTTTCGACTTTGGACGAGTCTTCACCGAAGTGTAGCTATACGTACAGTTGTATAAATCAAAGTATTTTAGTGAATTTTTTTCTTAAGTAAAATAAGAAGATAGATAGAAGAATGTCACCTTCGAACTTCTATATATCTTGTATATACATATATACATATCATTAACAACTAACAACGGCTAAATTCAGCTCAATTTTCAAAAAAAAAAAATTAAAGCGTTTATTCAGCTTCTAAACTTTATTTTGATCCTAACAGATTCAATAAATTTTAAAATGACATGATACCTATTTAAAAAAATGTCTTTTTCTTTCTATATATTTAGATGATACATACATAGGTGGTTTTACGTTGGAGTGAGCATTCAGTTACCAACCGAACTGAATTAACTGAAACTAATTTAATTGAATTTTTTAATGCTAACCAAACAAAATTAACTCATTTTAAAAATAAAAAATACGAATTTTATCGTAATAAAAACTTTATACTCACAATTTTTTTTTAAAAAAATACGTGCAATATTAAATATAAAAATATTAAACAAATAGTATAAAGTTTATGTCAGGCATAAATAAAAAAAATCAAATGTAATTATTTAATATTTTGGTCAATCGAATTTTTTTCCTCTTACAAAATCATCCTGATAACCGATTTGATCGATATTTCTAAACTTAAAACCGATTTCCAAATTAACCTAATCAAATTTTCGAAGTACTTTTGTTCGATCGATTAATTTAGTTTAATCGATACAGTGCTATCCCCTAATGTACTGTACTTGCACCAAGCCTTCAAGAAAGTTGAACTGGAATATATTTAATTAGCTAAAGTCTGCGATTTACATTTAATTAGTTATTATAT
>NC_133323.1:7032096-7032468 GCF_012295235.1 Primulina huaijiensis | reverse complement strand
AAAAAAAAAACAAACAAACAAACTATAGTTTCTTCTCAACAATAAAATTTTAGTTGAGTTTGAGCATATTTTAAGAATTAAATATAAAACCCTAAGCATCCTGAATTTCTTAATTCTCATTCTCGGTCACTTTTTAATTTTTTTGACATTGTCTTAGATTTAGAAAATCATGAAAATACCAAGTATTTGAAAAATAAAAATATATTATACATATACTGACGTAAAAGTTTCAAGACATAATATTAACATAACCTAAAAAAAACAAAAATCCTAGTTTAAAATTAATTAATTATATATGAAAATATCATATTTTTAAAAATAAGATATAAAAGGCTCAAATTGCGGGTTTTTTAACCGTTTACAGTACATTTT
>NC_133323.1:7029378-7032028 GCF_012295235.1 Primulina huaijiensis | reverse complement strand
ACTTTTTCATAGAATCATGAGAATTTCGTAGTTTATAATTGTGATTTATTTTTTATTAATTTTTTTAAAAAGGGTGCCACGCCTCTTGAAGAGGCGTGACTTTCAATTACTTATTTTATTTTATTTTTTAAAAGCAAGTCACGCTATCTTCAATGGCGTGACTTGCTTAATTTTAATTTTTTTTAAAGTAAGTCACGCCAATTTTTTAAGCGTTAATATAAATTAATTTACGTGGCTATTCGAATATAAATTATGAATATATCATAATCTTACGTTTTGAGTTTATGATTAAAATGTCTAATTATGTTTCTATGTATTATTAGTTATTCTTATTATTTTATATTATGCAAATGATAATAACAATAGTCATTGTTGTTGTTTTATATAAGTAGTGTATAAAAAAAAAAATTAAGATAACGATTAATTTATTTTACACCAATAATATAAATTTTCTTATTATAAGTCACGTCTACTTGGTAGGCGTGACTTCTATGACTTCTTTTTTTTTCGTTTCCTTTTTTTAAAAAAAAATTACGCCAACTCACATATATTTTCATTTCACCATCAAATTATTACGATTAATACAATAAATCATTAAACATTTTTTTATTGTATCTCATAATTATATGAGATAGTGTATTTTATTTTTAAACAAAAAGTTACGTGATTTTATTTTTTATTTTACAAATAATCTTTTACATTAAATGTGAAACAAATATATACATAAACAAATAAATTTAAAATTATTATTATCATACTATACAATTATTATAAAACAATAATACCAACGAAAAAAATAACATATAACATAAATTTTTTTTAAAAAAATAATAATGATAATGAAAATTTATCAAAAGTTTATAAAAAAAAATCAGATTTATCTATAAATAGCTATTCATGAATAAAGCTCATAACGATTTTCAAATTTCTTTACAAAAATTAGTAATAACTAAAAAAATCACCTAATAATTAAAATTGAAAAAAAATTAAATAACACGACAAAATTAGTCTAACATTAATAATAATTTCATTTATAACTTTTATATTTAACAGAATAATTTATGTTAGTATACATACATTTAATATAAGTTGAAACTAAAATGAACCGACAAAACCAAAAAAAAAATCAAATTATTAAAAATTTGCAGGAAGTGAAAAAATAAATTCAAACATTTACGAGAACTTACCGATGAAAAATATGAAAGGAGCGAATGAAATAAATTCGAAATTATTAAAGTTATGTTATTGCAGCTTTTAATACATGTGCGGAGACGTGCAACTCTGAAATAATTTAAACATGTCACTTGTACTAATTTTTTTTTTAAAAAAAAAGATAAGAGCGTGACTTACTTTTTTTAAAAAAATAATAAAGTAAGTCACGCCATATGACATGACGTGACTTGCTTTATTATCATATGACGTGACTTGCTTTTTTTAAAAAAATAATAAGCAAGTCACGCCATCTCGTATGGCGTGACTTGTTTTTTTTTAAAAAAAAAATTGAAAGTCACGCCTCTTCAAGAGGTGTGACATATTAGTTTGTTAAAAAAAAAAAATTACTTTATTTTATTAAATTTTTAAAAAATATGCGATACAGTTAAAAAAAACCCCTCAAATTGCTGCCTCATTTTAAGAAACACTCGGAATTTCAAAATAAATTTGTTTATTCATTGGAGTGATAAATGCAATTTGCCCTCTTCCACGCAACACACGATCCCGATGTTAGTATTTACTAAAGGTAGGACCTATCGGATTTACTATTTTTTGTCTCCAAACATCCAAACAAATTTGATTGGAAAAATATATTCATATACATATAATTATATATATACAAAAATCTAGCATATATATATATATAGAACCCGTCTTATTCAATTTTATGTTTACCCGGTCGTATTATTTATCTGAAATCAATCAACTCGTTAATCTTTTATCTTAAATCAATTAAAATTAAATTATAATATTTCTTTAATAAATAATATTATCAATTTTTTTATAAATTATTAAAAATACAAAATCATAGTTTATTATCTTATCTCAAATTTAATCGATGAAATCAAACAAATTATGATTTATCAATAAAATGAAATATTATATTAACTATAATTTCTTTTCTTATTATTTTATTAATCTCTCCATTATTATCTTATATTTAACTTAAGACGATGTCTTAAAGTTATCATCTATATTATATTGTTATGTTATATTATTTTGTTAATATCTATATATTTAGCTTCAAACAATGTCTATATATTTAGCATCAAACAATGTCTTAAAATTAAATTTATATTAAATATATTTTTATGTAATTAATATATATACACGTATGTATGTATATATTTGTATTTATGTTATTATTATTGTGATGCACATGGGTTCTGTTCATGAACACACACATTTATGCTAGACTAGACTAAATGTATGGTGGGGACGAGGATGGAGACCGATGCGACTATTCTCCTACTCAATAATGGGGGGAGGCCCATGTCTCCTCCCGAATCGATTCCATTAATATTTTTTTATTTTATTTTTTTAATTCGAAGTAATTTATTATATTTAGTTTAAAATTAGAATTTTTAGTGTTTGGTTAGCTATAAGCCATAGAAAAATTTCATTGATATTAAGTTTGTTATTTTTATATAATGTTTTA
>NC_133323.1:7010164-7029337 GCF_012295235.1 Primulina huaijiensis | reverse complement strand
TATATGTATGTATGTATATATATATGATATCCTCAGGCTCCGACCTTCCCCTCCCATAGAGTCAGCTACTCTACTCCGATACACTGCTATTCTACCTTTCAATTTTGATGTGGATTCTGGCATTTTCTTGCTCTCGTCTTGCTCAAGTTGTCGCATCATCTAGTTCAGTATTTCTGAGGTAGTACAGCTTTTCTCTTCAGTTTTCCCAATGGGTTTTTGTTTTTGATCGCCGTATGCAGCTGTCACCGATAAAAGAATGATTTGGAGCTATCCACCTCTGGACTTTGGGGGGTTTTTTTTATATAGTTGTAGAAAATTACGGTTCGAGTTTTGATCTTGATTTTTACTGCTGAACAACTTGTTTTTTCCAAAATGGGAGTTACCGTTTCCCAATGTTACGGTATCCCACGTCTGTTGATTCTTTGTTCGTATCATGTTTCTGTTTGTTCATTGATTTTCTTTGTTTAATAAATGGTGGTCTGATAACTTTGTGTGAGATGGGCTGACGATTCTTTTTGTGGGATTTGAGATAAGAAAAAAATTATCTTGTTTCTTGGATTATGTTGAATCATATTGCCTGATAAATTTTGGCATACATAAAGTAATGTCTTGGTTTATGTAATCTGATCTTTTTACTTAGTCATTGTATCTCCTGCCGGTGGGTGGGACTTGGGATTTTGGGGGGTTGGGGATGTATGGATAACTTAAACTATTGTACAGCTAAATGCTGGCCAAACCTACAACTTGAAAACCAAGAGGGGAATAGAAAAAGGGCAATTGGAGTCTAGATGTGAGATTCATTTTAAAACTTATTCTTGCTTTTGCCGGCTCCGAAATGATTCCTTAAATAAAGAAAAGCCTTCTTCTTTGAGGGAAAAGAGCAAGATTTGAGACTGGAGTGCTCATTGAAAGTTTCGTGTGGTAATTTTTATTTATTTGCAGCTTTCTTACGCGATGTTGTGTTTTATTTTTTCGGTGTATTTTGATTTTAGAAGGAAGATATTGGAGGTCTACGGATTAAAGAAACTAGTCGAACTTTTGACGGACTTGTAGCCTGCCTGAACTCTAGATGGAATCATCAGCCTTGTTTTCGGGGGCGTGGAAAAGGGCAAAGGCTGATAGAAATATTGGTCAGGTCGCTTCTTGCTTGGTCGATGGGTGTGATGCAGATTTAAGGCTATGTAGAGACTATCACCGACGACATAAAGTGTGCGAGATTCACTCAAAGACCCCCAAAGTTACCATAGGGGGTCGAGACCAGCGGTTCTGTCAACAGTGCAGCAGGTCAAAACTGAAGATACTTTCTTGATCAGTTTCTTGTCGCATTTGTTGTATTCTTTTCTGATAATTTTATGCACAACCCAACTGATTTTTTCAAATGTTTTTGGTTTTGAATTGCTTCGAGTATGCAGGTTCCATTCGCTAGTAGAGTTCGACGAAGGAAAACGAAGTTGCAGGAAGCGTCTTGATGGGCATAACCGCAGGCGAAGGAAGCCTCAGCCTGGCTCCGTCTCAAGAAATTCTGGATTCATATCCTCAAGCCAACAAGGTACAAGATTTTACTCATTAGGTAGCCCACAAGTTCTGGCAAGTGCTGCTGTTGTTAAACCAGAGAGTAGTGCAGTGACATATAAGAATCAGCAGCCCAGCTATAAAGCAGTGGATCAACTTCAGTTCATTCAAGGCAGTGACCCTACTGCTATTGTCCAAGAAACTTCCATCTGCCAACCGTTTCTTGATCCGAAATCTGCGTCTGAGAGTAGTAAAAGCTTTTCCAATCAGGCTCGCTCTCTTCTGTCATCGCCACCCCCTGTGAATCGGGAGTTTGGTTTGAACCAAGCGTTTCAAACCGAACCAATACTCCCTCAGACGCAGTCTGTCGTTCAGAACTGGCTTTACATTAATGATTTAGGCCCGTTCACGCTCGCCGAAGATGTCAAGCCAGTGGTTTCTGCCACCGTTTCCGATGGTGGCAATGTCTCCAGTACGTTAAACTTCCCGGAAATGTTTCAGCACAGATCACCAACAAACGCGTCGAACCAAACTCTCGCATTCTTGTGGGAGTAGATTTTACAGTTTTTGTACTGTCGTTACCTTTATTTTGTGTGCCAATGAATAAACGACGGTCTTTGAAACTTTCCCAATGCCTGCCTATCCTATTTTAATCGAGCCAAACTCTCGCATTCTGGCTTATTGAATCGTTTGATATTTGGTCCAGTAACTTAGGAATAGATGTTTTAATTAGAGTTGTTCAGAAATCGAATCAAACTGCGGAACCAAATCAAATAGTATGGTCGATTGGGACTGGTTTTAAAAGTAACCAATTTGGATAAAAATAAACACAAGAACTCTTGTGAGATGATCTTAATTTCGTCGGTCGAATATCTTATTTGAGTCATCCATGAAAAATATTATTTTTTATGTTAAGATTATTATTTTTTATTGTGAATATCGGTAAAATTGTTCCGTTTCACAGATAAAAATTCATGAGATCGTCTCACAAGAGATTTACTGAAAAATAAATCGAAGCAACCTGATTATATAAGTATAACGTGATTTTTCTTAAATATAGAAATATTTTATTTGATATTATTTCTATTATATTACTAACGAACTTTGTAGACAATTCAATCATATTGAAAGTTTATTCATGGCTGATTTTAGCACAAATACACAATTATATGGTTACTTTATTTTTTTGATATAAATTGCATGCATATTTATTTTAATTTATGGTATTTTAATTTTAATCATTCTAGTCAACGATCAACTTCAGTCAAATATTAGTTATTTTTTTTCAAATTACAAAATGACACACACTAATTCATTATGAAAATCAAAACTTAAAATTAGTCATTCAAACTTAATGGTTTGATTCAGTTTGAAATTTTATAACACCGATAAAATATGAATAAATTTGAATTTTCATCCGAAATCGACCAAGCCGTAGTTGCGCACCCCTATTTTTACCACGGGTATGTATATGAAGAAGGCAAAAATTTGTGTGAGACGGTCTCACGGATCGTATTTTGTAAACAAATATATTAGTTGGGTCATCTATGAAAAAGTATTACTTTTTATGCTAAGAGTATTACTTTTTGTTGTGAATATAGGTAGGATTGACCCGTCTAACAGATAAAGATTCGTGAGACGACTCACAAGAGACTTACTCTACGAAGAAATAGAACACCTCGTCATCAATTCCCGATACAGAATTCTCTTTCGGCTAGCCAGTTCCGGTCGACTCAAGTTTTCTTGGCCAGACACGGCACGGAATTATGTTGAATAATTAAAGCTTTTCAAATTATGAAACTTAAAATTAATATAGTTGAGAGTTTAAGGGTATCATTATTCTTGTTTTTAAATAAAGTGTATCATTAATTGAGAAATAAATAAGTTGCATGTGAAAGTAAATAGCCAATTTAAATAATTTATATAATAATATAGCATTAAATAATTTTTTTATATAGGGACAGAACTCATAATTGCCCAAGGAACACTTGCCAAATTATGTTCTTATGTAGTATGAAATCAAAAACTCTTTTAAATGTTTGGAGTACCAAACAATAAGATTTTTATATATGTATGATATAATCGATTGTGGGATAATCGTTGAGCTAATTTAGTTCGATTCTTGAAATATTAAATATTGATGAATTCAATCGAGTTTGATTTTTAAATTAAACGGAAGATACTCAAAATAATCATTCGTAGAAACTGAATAAACATTTAATAAAATAATTAAAAAATATGCAAGTTAAACGTGTATTTTTTACTGAAACATTTTATCAAACATTTTGTATGCAATATTTTGGTATTCGAAATATACATAAAATATTTCAACAATGCATCTTAAAACAGTAGCAAAAATAAGTAAATGTGATAAATAATAGAGACATATTTATTTATTATTTATCACATTTACTTATGGATGTTCAGATATTACTTATCCCCCTTTGGAAATGATCTACTAGAAGACTTTGATTTATACAATTTTTTGTACAAACTCATTTCAACTTATGACTTATCTCTTGCCTAATTGAAACTCCTAGCACACCCTCGATTATGAGCCGCAACATCACTATCCGCATAATGTTTAGCGTCTCTTATGTCAAGACTACAAACACAATCTTTAATGTTTTTGTGTAAAGACTCACTCATCTAAACTTTGAAACTCGACTCTCATTTATATGTGTAAGTGATCGTGCGTGAGGATTTTTACAGTGTACGTATATATCAAATATATGCTCACAGTTGGATTTGCTATCATTTTATCTAATTTTTTTTATTAGGTTTCTCATGATTTGGGTCAACTTCCAAAGGTGGCATTTGATCTTCAAGATGCATTGAAATAATATTTGTCCCAAATCGAATTTTATGTTTAGTTGTGATGGATAATGAGTATTTTGTATAAACATGTTACTTTATCATGCACCTTTGATTTCCAATTATATAATTTACAAACCCATTAGCTTTACTCTCTTTAGTATAGATCGAAACATAAAATTCTTTTTTAATAATTTGACTCGGCCAAAAATTGTAGCATGAGAAACTGAAAATTATTTTCTCATAAAATATTATTCCCTATTTATGTCTTTCCGACAATTCATAAATTATGAACAGAGCAGGATTAAACAAAGACCTAAATGAAGTGATATAGTGATAGACATAAAAATTGCCTTGTGAAAATAAATAATCCTAAAAATTAATTTTCTCTTTAAGAATTAGAAACAATATCCAATATAGGCAAGCATTGATTCGGAGGGATTATTATATATTATACCCGAAGCATTGTTTTCTTATGATATGATCAAATATTAGTTCTTGGATCATCAATATATATGTCAAGTTGCATAAAAATATAAGAGACTTACATGACTTAATGATATTTGAACATGGGCAGAAACGATCTCGGTGTAGCATAAATTAACCCGATGATTTGGAGGTTGCATCGTATGAATCATGAATGTTCCTAGTATGCCTAATTAGTAAAATTTGTGTACAAAAAAATGTTATAAAACAGTCTCACGAGTCAATTTTGCGAGATGGATCTCCTATTTGGTCTATCACGATTTTTTTTTTACTTTTTATGTCAAAAATATTACTTATTATTGTAAATATGAACATGTTTGACCCGTCTCACGGATAATATACTAATTCCTTTCATGACTCCCAAAATAGAAAAGTTAGTTTGAAAAAGCACCAAGCGTTTCGGGAAAATATATTGATATATGAGCACACAACATTATAAAACTAAATATACAGTTTGAAGCTCCAATCAAATTAAAAGTTCATGCAAACATGCAAAAAAAATGTTTGAATATTTTAAATAATCTTTCAAACTCATCAGGTATGTATTTCAAAAGTAGATTAGTTTCTTAGTTTACATTTGGATTGAGTCATTCGAAATCCAAATATTTTGAATTAATTTCCTTTGTTTGAACAAACTCAACAGAGGAAAATCAAATTCATAGATCTCTTATTTATTTACACTATATTTGTATCAATCATGAAGAATTTCAAATGATATAAATATTATAAAAATTTTAAATTCATTGTTATTAGTTCAGTTCTAGTATATATAAACAAATTTANGTCTAATCAGATACATCAGTAAAATATTTGAGTTGCAATAATTGTCCAATTTGTTAGAGAAATCGAAATGTGATACTTGAATCTCTATACAATTTAAAATATTTGAGTTACACAGTTACCACCAACTATAGTTTTTGGTAAAACGACAAGCGCATTGACTTACAATTGGTATCAGATCAATGTTAGAGGTTCGATTCTCATTATTTTTTTGAGACATTGATTCTCATTGAGTGCAAATAATGCAATTATCGTGAGAGATATTGTTTTCTTAATAAATTCAAGCGAGGACACAACATACCAACATGTTTTTATAATATTCTCATCTTTGATAAAATAGTAAAAGATTATAAGACATTTTTCTAACATAACCAACACATTTCAAATTAGTTATTAAAATCTTTTCAAATTCAAATTTTCAATCCACTGACATTAGGGATGATCATGATGTGATTTGGACTGGTTTTTAATTTATAAAACATGATGTAAAGTTTGAAAGGTTTCGGGCAAGGCAATTTTTCGGTTTATGGCAAAAAGACAGAACAATATATTGGAAGCCAAAGAAAAATATTACTACTTTTCTGTAAATTATATTTAAATAGAATAATAACCAATGAGTTTCTTTAAAATAAAAAATTCATAATTATACTTAAGAGTGAAATTGGATAAAATAATAATCAATATTTAAGATCGAATAATTTGTCGACGAAATAAACTTTTCAAAAATACTACTGATTGAGTATGATATAATTTATTTATTTAAAAATCTTCAAATGAAATTACGCTTAGTTTATATGTAATTAATTATGAAGGCCAATGTGGTGACCCAGACGTTAATCATGTTCTTAATCATCATTGGGACAATTTAATCCATTCTAATAAACAGGGTCTAAATTTTTTTTTTCTTTCTAAAATACAAAGCGGAAACGTAATGTAAATCAATCCGAAATACATATTAAACATAAACCTACAAATCTTGTAGTATCTATAATAATTCAACTAGGTTCAACTACATATTAGTGATGAATCCTAATTTACTTCTGAGCCCGGATCTCCACGCTAACTAGTCTTGTCTCGTTCTCTTCATGACCCTGATCATGCCCCACCTGTTGTCATGCACACATACAAACAGAACAACAGCCGGATAACTGCGGTGAGAATTAAATTCCCAGTATACATGCATTCATATAAACAATATAAAAGCATGCATCAGATATACATAACATGTATCTAAATCAAAACATGAATCAATACTCTAAACAAGTACCAAAATACATGCATTCATATAAACAATATAAAAGCATGCATAATATATACATAACATGTATCTAAATCAAAACATGAATCAATACTCTAAACAAGTACCAAAATCAGGAACATAATTCAATATCAAATAAGGAATCACACTCTGTGACTCTCAGACTCAAACTCAACTCATTTCTAATCTAGGGATCCCGGTGTGAATAAGACGTAACAAGTCTCCAACCTACTCTCCCAATCGTGGTGGCGGTACGTCTTATTCCTAGACTTCGGTCCTGTCTGTATCGAATATCTACAATCGGAGTCGATCTTCTCCTATGCTTCGATACCACCGAACATCTAGTACTTGGCAATTCTACCAAGGCTTACCTATTTCATGTACATTACTATAATTCAATAGACCAAGCATAACCGTATCAAATTAAAAACAATCTAGTATGTAATTTTGGGAAACTCAAATCGGATCTAATTCGAGTTGTGCAATCCCGAATCAACATTGCTTTATACCTTTGTCTTCTCGGTCTGACGAAGTCGAAGTCTCGCACTTCAATCTGTCCATACCCAATCTGGCAATGAAAATATCAATATGCACAGTATCAATGTACAACTCACTTTAAGACATGTTCTGATCAATACTCAAATCAAGACATACTCTGATCAATGTCAATAAAGTACGATACAATCTCAATCAATACTGAATCTGATCACTATCAATCTACTGATGTTTCAACGGCATAATAATACAATCTCAATAACCCCGTCAATCTCAACATCACAGATATAATACCAGAACGCATAATCGATATCGGTATAACTCATAATCTCAACGATAATACAAATCTGATATCGAATCTCAATCAAATCAACTCCAAAAATCATAACAATTACATAAATAGTTTGTTCTTCGATCTGTTCTCGATTCTACACTGTCTAATGTTTCAAGAGCGTCATATGTCACTCATATCTGATTCTGACAATATCCTAATTTTAAATCATATCAAAACGTAGTAAAACTTACGTCCAGTTGAAGCTCTCGTATATAGAAACACGATACTAAAATCGGATTGAATTTCTGACGGGCGGATCTTGCACAAATCACAAATCTACAAGATAAAAGGCGTAAAGATTTTTTGCACACTTCCCCCGGAGCTTCTCTCAATTTCCTCTTCTTCGTTTCTTCTGAATTCTGAAATTGATAAATACATATATATCTCGAGCATTCCAAGACCAAGTGGCTTATTTTCCTTTTGCATGTCGCGCGCATATGCGCGCCTAAGATCCGCGCATATGCGCCGGAAGGTCTATCCGGTATTTTACTACAGGACTGCTCGTGCATATGCGCGCACTGACATCGCGCATATGCGCGAGACCTACTGTCTCGGCATTTTTCTATCGGTACTGCTCGTGCATATGCGCGCCTCGCTTCCGCGCATGTGCGCGAGGTTCTCTGGATATTCACTTTGGCTACTGGACACCTCGCGCATATGCGCGCCTTTACTCCGCCCATATGCGCGGGGTCTTCTGCCCATTTCGCGCATGTGTGCGCATCCGGTCGCGCATGTTCGCGAATGGCACTGCCCTCACACATTCGATATCGCACGCTACCTCAAGTCGTGTCTCGGAACGATCCTTCTATAATCACATCCATTTATCCACAAATCATTTCAGATTATAATAATCATAATCTCGGGCCTTACAGCCAAGTCCATCATGCATTCGAAAATCCTACAAATAGGTCAAGATTTTCACTTTAAACGTAAGTTCTAATTTTATTTTTAAACACTCTTGTTTTATCAATAAAACTTAGTTGAGTGGTCGCTAACTTTAGCATTGAAGAGTTTTGATCATGTAACTCTCGGCACCTCTGACGTTTGTTCGTAATTTCGATGAAAAACCGTGGAACTTACTTTTTGGAATTGTTAGTGATCGCCAATGTTCTGAAAAGTGTGGGAAAAAAAACGCGGTTTAGGTTTGAAGCGTGAGGAAAAAAAATTTGCTATATTTTTTTAATTTTTTAAAATAAACTTTAACTTTAAAATTTTATTTAAACAATAAATTTTTAATAATATAAATTTGTTTATTAAAAATTTCTAAAGACATCGAAATAAAATTGATCTCGAATAATTTCTTTCTTTGAGACTAAGAAACGACACTTGACATAGCAATGATCGACCAAATTTTTACTATACACAATTTGTGATTTTGAAACTTAAATATTTGATAAATTAAAAATTTATGCATTTCTTTTAAATTTTTTTGGATATTCTATGTCATTTAATATATTAATCGAATTAACATGGTAAAAATTATAATAAAACTGAAAAGAAATTTTCACTCTTAATTTCGAACTACCCGTGTAACCTTGTAAAGCTTAAAGCTTAATCGTGACATTTCGTCGTGCTTCAGAATTTCTATAACCTTGATAATAACCGACTACTCGAATTAATTTATCACCCGAATTAAATATCACCCTGAGTCTCTCATTTAACAAAATACATGAACCACTTTCAAAATAATCATTTGTTATTTGAATGTTCAAGTTGATGAAATAAATAAATTTTCAATCAATGATCTAGAGTTCGATTTCTCCTACCATAATCTCTAAACCAAGCTTGTCACACAGAATTTGCTCAATGTGATTTATCTGATTAATGTGATTTGTAGACTATCACGTTAGTTTTCACCTAATACGCACAAAAAAATAACGGCTACATATTCCCACGTCATTAAAAAAAATCAATAGTATCTACATACGAATTTATTCAATCTTAATTCTGATTTCTAAAACATGAATCAATAAACATTAATAAATTAACTCACACTAAGAAATCATAAACTTAGAATAAATTAACATAAAAAATATGATTTTTCTACTTCATCGCATGGTTCAAGAACCTACTTTGTAATGCAAATATAAACAATATAATCCCAAAAATATCAATAGTTCAACGAAGATACAGAATATATGTTTTGTTTACTAGTCTAGATTTGAAAGTAAAAGAATAATATGCCATCGCATATAAACAAACAAAATATTTGAACTTTAATTCTCAATTATGCTGTGCAACATGTGATATTTTGTCGTCCATGATTTACGATCGAAGAATTATTTTATGTTATATCTGAAACATTTTTCTTCTTATAATCAAATATTAATTTTTCGATGATCAAGTTTTATAAAAAAAAATACAAAAGAATCAAATGATATTAAATAAATAAATAAAAAAAACATTCTTAATTCAAAACAGAGTCGTTTTACACTCGGGTCGACCACCCTTAATAATAATAATTAAACAAAAAGATATTGTAATAGAGTCCCACTTGTCTGTGAGTTATTTTAGATATAAAAAAAATTAACTAAAATGAGTTAATAAAACATAGTATTCCCTTTAAAGCACATTTCTAATCTTTGTTAAATTGATTATTTATATCACAAATTTGAAACACCACATTAAATTAATTAGTTTAAAACCTGGAAATCAACCAGCCAACCAACCTGCAGTATCGATCTACGCATTCTTAGAACATGCACAGATATAAAACTAGCTATAGTTACGTACTAAATTTTGGAAAAAAGATCAGCAATCTAGAAATCGAACCAAATCGATACTTTGCGTACGACATTTGACTTACAACAGATCTCGTGAGCAAGATAAAACAGATGGATAAAATATTAATGGAGCTCAAAATCAAGCATGGAAAAAGAGAATGGAGAAGATAGGCAGAATGGAAACCAGCAGCTGCACCAGAACCGGCTGAGGCTTGCGCCAAATTCCACTAGAATTCCCACCACCTGTCGTGGGAGCCGCAGGAGTCGCCGTGCTTGGGGTAGTCGTTGCGATGGAAGAGTTGGTAAAGATTGCAGCGTCGGGGGATTTCGGATCCAAGTTCAGAAGCTCTGCATGTCCACGCAGGAATTACATAATAAAGTAAAACCCGACTTTCTTCGGGAAAGATTACCAAAAATCTAGTTCACATTAAAGCTTTTTGCTTCTAGACTCGGGAGATGCATGTTTTTTTTGTCATGTCCCTAGTGAACACTCCGAAAATATATATAATGATAATAAAAAATGAATATATTGAAATATGAACAACGTTTACCTATTAAAAGAACCAAGATCTAAAATAAATGAACTTAAACGATAAATTTGGCTATTTCCACAGTTTGTTTGTGTATGTAAGAAAAAAGAAATGAAAGCTTACTGGGGCATTCGCTGATACTCGCATTGGTGAGCTTACAGGAAGACGACAACTGAAGCAAGCGAGCCTCCTGGATTCCCATGCTCTTCAAGGCAGAGTTGGACCCGTTATGAATCTGCTCAATCAAGAAACACAGGCAAGCGGGGTCGCGGTCCTTGATCTCCGTCACGGAGTCGCAGCAGACCTTGCTCGGCGTGTCCGCCTTGGCCGTGACGAAGGGCAAGCAGTCGGTAACCTTCTGAAACTCCGACGCGCACTTCGTGGCGAGAGTGTTATCGGCGGCGTAAGCAGAACCCACAACTATAGCCAGAAGCAGCACCGCAGCCATCTTCAATATTCCAGCTCTTGCAGACAACTCCATCGTACTTTTTTCTGAAAGTTTCTTCGTTTTTCGATGACGTAAAACTCGAGAAGGAGATCGATACGAATAAATGTAAGACAAAGTCCTTTACTGCGTGGATAGAAAGATACAGAGTGGTGGTTGTGGCGAGCAAGTTAAGGCATTTAATGGAGAGGGCGGTGGCTCCAAGCGGGGCTGGCTGGCTGTTTATTTATTACGGATGGGATATTAAAGGGCTCTGGGTTTGACCACGCGTCGCCCATGTTTGGCCACGTGGCACTGTCCTAATATTAGGCATACTCACATTTCCAATACCAAAATAGATGGGTTTTGTTTTTTCAAGTGGAATAAGATTATGATTGAAATAAATAATTTTATAAAAACAATTCTTGTAATCTATACTATTATATTAAGTGTGAGGACATGATAATAACTACTTAGAGAGGACACCAACTTTTTTTTTTCCAATTTCACCCTTATATCATATTAATATTACATTTCTGTTTTTTGTTTTAATTTCAACACACACTTTTATTTTTATTTATTTTTATTTCAACAATTCAAATATCAATTTAGTCCCTTCATAATTTGTCAAATTTAACTTTAGTCCATCGATAATAATAAAAAAGATTATACACACACGCATCGCGTGTGCATAGTAACTAGTATATAGAAACTTACAAGATGATTTTGATGATTCTTTTTAATGGGATAATGAATTATGATTGATTATAATTTTTATTTTTATTTTTTAATTCTGATTCTATTTTAGCTTAAAACAAAAGCTTATCTCTTTAATTTTTAATAAGTAATATAGATGCTTTGCCAACTATCTTAATTATAGTTTAAACCAAAGTTTGTCATCTCTTTATTTTTTGCTTTATCAAATTAATGAAATTTACTACTCAATTTCATATTATTAGGAATACTTTATCTTTTATTAAAATGAAAAAAAAGTAGGAATTTACTTTAATTGATACTAGTACTATTCTTGCTGTGCAATGCATATATTTTATTAACTTTTATATTAAATATAATTTTTTTATACAATAAAATATATATAATGATATCGGAGTAGTGTTTCCATGTTTATGTAGATTTTTTTTTAATTGCATTTAACGTATTTGTAAAAAAAATTGATATCGTGGAGAAATGTATTTTTTTGACGAAAAATTATTAACTTGTTTTGAAGACAGAAGGCAAATATCATACTTAATTTTATAGTATATGTGTTATGATCGTAAAATAGTGTCGAAAGGGTTGAATAAATTGTTTAACATTTTCTTCTAAATTTGAGTTAATTTTAACAATTGGTAGTTCTTACTCAGAGGCGGCCCAGAGGTGGCACCGCACAGGCCCCCATCTGGATAAAACCCCAATTAAAATGAGGTTATGGGTATTTCGATTTATTGTTTCTGATTCTTCGACTCGCTTGAAGTTGAGTCGACCAAAAAACTGCGTGGGTCAACCGCAACATTTTGGTCGACTAGCACTTGGTCGACGAAAATGTTATTTTGGCAAAATAATATTTTGATCGACCCAAGCAAAATGTTGGGTAGACCAAAATTTGGTGTACCTAACATTTTGCTTGGGTCGACCCAGTATTTGTTTTTGCTAAAACTCGTAGGCGTTGATTTTTACAAAAACTCGTGGCAGGGGTCAATAGGTGCATTATATTTAACTTGCAGCGAAGGCATCACACTAAGTACAAAGCTCTGAACGAGGACATAGAGCCTATACTTATCAACGCTGCTCGTCTGCTATCTTTTGTTGGGAACAATCCACACCCTGATATGCCATGGAAATTCACACTTTAATATAAATAGATAAAAAAAATTTTAGTATTTCGGTATATTCCGAAATACCGAAATTTTTTAAAATCTATATCGATACCGATACCAAAAATATATCGTACCGAAATAGTCGGTATACCGTTAAATTCGATATGTGCGCTATTTTGCGGTACGGTAAATGCGGTATACCGAAACTATCAGTATTTTTTCCAATCTCTAATTAGTTTATGTAATTAAATAATGAAATTATCTTTATATCATTGATTTTAGTATTAGTTTTATATAAATACAAAGGTTTTTTTTATTTTTTGCACCAGATCCTTCAAAGTCTAAGACCGGCCCTGTTCTTACTGATCGATTATCAACCAGCTAGGTACAGGTAGACCACTTAAAAGTGCAAAAAAGATCTTACTGGTACTAATGAGTTATAGTATATTCAATTGATTGATATTTTAACAAGTTAAACAGGTAGAAGAACTAAAACAGACGTATAAAATAGCAGTCCAAAGTAAATAACACAAGATGATTAAAAGTATGAATACAATATCTTTTTCTCTCTCTCCTTCTTTCACTCAAGAAATCAAGAAATGAATTCACTGAAAAACTTTAGATGTTATAACAACTTGAAAAAAAATCACTTCAATTAGGACTTGTTCGCTGTCTACATTGAAACTCCTAATATATTCTACAACACTAGCACACAAAAACATTGTCGATCTCGATGGCTTAATCAAGTACTTAATCTTACAAAGAATTAGCAATGTGCAAGCAAGTAATCCATTTCAAAAATTAGTTTGATGAAATATTGGTCTAAGAAATTTAATTTGGATATTTAAAAATATCCATGTTGAGAGCAATAAAATTCTTACTTGAGCAGCGATCAGAACAAGATGTTCATGTTGTTATAAAATTTAAAAGATTAGAGTTAAATCATACTCCATCTGTCCCGTTAATTTAAGCATGTGTGTGCTTTCACACATACTGTAAATTTACTTTTATTTAATAAAATTTTTACAAGTGATATTTTTTTACAAGTAAATGATTTTAAATAGAGGTAGATTGGTAAAATAGTCTGAAAAATAATACTAAATATAGAAACGAATTTTATAATTGAGACGGATGGAAAAAAATATAATTTAAATGAATGAGACAAAGAGAGTATTAACTTATTATAACTTTAGTAAAAATAATGAAACTACGATAATCGATTTTTTTTTTAAAAAAAAGTTGAGTTTTCCCCAAAACTTTTTAAAAATGATTTGGTTAATACTCTATTTTCAAATTTCGTTCCCCATCGACCTAATTAACTGTCTTCTGTGTGGAACATGCTGCTACCGACTTTGATTTGTGTGCACTTGTTCACATGCCCTCAATTAATGTACACGAGTCCTGCCCAACTTTCAGGCAGGCAGGCAGGCTTTCTCGTTTAATTTGCTAGGATTTAATTAATAAAAATAAAAATAAAATAAAAAAATAAAAATAAATAAACGTGTAGATGCAGCCATATATTTCTCATTTTTTTCCCCACGATATCGGATTGAGATTTCCATAAAATTTTGATTAGAAGTTCCGAAAATTCGTTAACTTTAATTTCGAAATTTTTGATCTGGATCAAGATTTTTTTTTTCAAATTTTGACAAGATAAAACAATTTTGATATAAGTATACCAAAATAAATGATTTTGAAGATAAGTATATCAAGAGATAAATAAACTTTGAAATAGTAGTTAGTTATTGTAAAGTCATATCTATATTGACAGTCTTTTTAATAACTATTTACCCTCGGACCTTATGAAAGTCACATCGCAAGTTTACCCTAGAATTTCGAACAAGGCTAAAGGAGGACAGCAGGCGAAACGTTGCATAAACATTCTCTGGAGGAGGCCATATATAAATATATTCGAACAAGAGGAAGAATATTTTTTACCAACACCCGTTTGCCCTTCACGTAATTAAGAAAAATCCATAAGTGAGTTTAATGTTTTCGAAATAAGTATATGTTTTAAATCGATTGAATATGGCTTCTTTGTGAATGGACCTTTTTAAACAAAAAAGTATAGTTTTAGGCATTGTTATAATTCGAAATATTAATTTAATAGGAATTCCAAAATTTATGATATGATATGACCTCTAAGCAGTTGGATTATAATAGTTTTACGGCCTCATCTTTTATAAGATTAAAAATTAAGGACTAATAGGTGATCCATGAAAGAATTTATATGGGATTTCAGTATTATACGATGATGATATGTTTATGATATGACCATGATATGTCGTGATATTTTCGAAAGTTCATGTATTTGATTTTTGTAAATCTTGCTATATGTTATTTTCAATCAACCTCGACTTGTTAAGTTTTTCCTTACATTCATTTCCCAGATAATAACGAAGACCAATTAGACGAGAACGAACAAACTATGTTTTGGAGCTGATGAAGAATCTATTTTCAAGCTTAAGAACTTATTTTAATTATGTTATTTCAATTTTAATTAAGTTATAAAAAACTTCTGTAATTCTGTTTTCATTTATAAGAATTTTCATTGTAAAGACAAGTTATTTATAATTCATTTATGAAATTGATTTGTTTAGTTTATGTTGTACTATAAAGTTTGTTATTTTTCGAATTTTATTTGTCAAACACGTCGGTGTCGATAGACTATTACTTTTTATGTTAAAACTATTATTTTTTATTGTGAATATCGATAGAGTTGACCCGTCTATCAGATAAAGATTCGTGAGACCGTCTCACAAGAAACGTACTCAATATCCTTTGATGCCAACATACTATGGGTCTGGTAAAGAAGTTAGTTTGGTTGTCATTTGATTAATTTTAGAAACGTATGGGGGAAAACTAAAATGACGTGCTTTTAAAGGCCAAAAGGTCAAATCAATATTTTAAACTAAATATAATAAATAAAAAAATATTTAAACATAATAGATAAAAATACTAAAAATTCCCTTTAATATAGTTTGGTAAACTGTATAAGAGAAAGATTGATAAATAATCCACCTTATCCCACGTTTGGTACCTTTTTAGAAAGTATTATCATTGGCTCGTGATAAATAATTTTATACAAGGATAAAATATCCCTTTTATAGATGTGATAATTTTCATTTAATGATAAATAACACCACAAATGACTTAATTGCCCTCAATATATAAAAATCTAAAATATTTCATATATATCTCATTATTTCCAATAAAAACATATGATATTTTCCTATTTTTGTCATATATCAATAACTTAGTTTTTTAAAAAGAGACATCGATGTCAATTTATCAAATTTGACGATCCATAATGAAAATTTTATCTATCTTACACAATTTTATATTTTATATAATATAATTATAATAAGTGTACATTAAATTTAATTAATTCATAAACTCTATCTAATACATAACTTGACATGAAATATATTTAGTGCTTTTTATGTTAAATAATATCAATAAAATTTTAATAAACTTATAATTTTTACTCCAGGTTATGATATATTAAATTTTTTTACTCTCAAAATTATAATGACTACAAGTTTTATGCTTTTGAATTAAAAAAAATATTTTAAAATTTGAAGTATTGCATAAATATGTCTTGTTTATATTTAATTAGATTTGAACAATCTAATTCTGAAAATATTTAAAAAATATTTATAAATTTTGAAAATAACTCAAACAACAAATTTGAAATTATAAAATTTATTATGATAAGGTTAATTTTTTCATTACAGTCTAATATATAAATTTAATCACTCTTATTAAAATCATACCAAACATTAAATATCATATCCTACATCTTATTTATCCTTAACTTATCGTTATATTATATATCACATGTTTATCCTATCATGTGTACCAAACTATACCTTTATATTGTAATTGTCCAAATTTCAACAAAACGCCTAAAAGAATAAGAAACATACAAAGCAATAGTAACACCTTGTATTCGCAATATTTTGCATGATACATCAACTTTAAGCACAAAATTCAATATGATGTTTTGCTATATTAGTATTCCAAATCACAAAACCAAATGAACTTCTAATATGTTTCTTAAATTTCAACGTAAGCAAATGAAATTACATTCGATAACATGAATTGGTTGAAAATGTAGGTGTATTTTCGAGTTTCTGATAGTGTAAACTTATTCCACTATGATGTAAGAGTTTATTTAAATATTTTCAAAGGTCGTAAGGGTTTTTTTGCGATTAGTTGTGTATCTTGGATGAGAATGAATCTGATCGATCTTAATCTCATGGTGTAGATTACATCTCATTTGATGAGTCACAAACATTAGATCACATTTTTTTATCATATTCAACCTGGTATGTCAATTTGAATTGAACGATCTAGATCGTATCTTTTCAGAATGATTACAACTTTTGGATGTCCACATGGATCTAGTAGATCTCAACCATCAGTCTTAATCTAATGGTCCAAATTTAATCTCCTTGATCTAGATCAATTCAACCCATCTGATCATCATCCAACGGTCCTGGTCGCACCAATTCTTGAATTATCTCACCCTTTCATCCTTACCTTTCAGATCAGGACCCATCAGCTCTTAACCGCTGCCATCTCACTAGTCCTAATGGCGCACAATCACTCGCCACATACACTTGCCACATCACCCAATCACTGCCATATATACTTTGACTAGATCACAACCATGTCATCAAACCACCATTTTCGAGTCGTATAAGGAAATACTTTTCACCACCAATGCGTCCGTGCACGGACTCGGGTCCGGACGGCACCTCCGTCACCCTCAGTTGACATTGGCATGACTTGACTTAAACATAAGTAAACAATTACATTACATAATTGTATACGAAGAAGGTTTCATTGGATTGGTTTTCCAAAATAAGGCAAGTTCCTTCTCCTTTCATACACAACATTAATGGACTTTTAATTACTAATTTCAATAATTAATTTCTCATTTACTCCAAATTGGTTTTGATCAAATTAATATTCTAAAATATTTACTCGAAATACTGATTTCAATTTTCAAGTAAATTTCAAATTTTTTAAAACAAGTAAATTCGATTAAATTTCGAAATTTAATGGGCCTCAAAACCAGTATGAAGAAAGTATTTTTAGGATATCACAATCATTTATATTTCACATATAATATGCCAATTATTATTATATAAACAACATTAAAACACCGACTGGAAAAAGCCTATGTTTGAGCCTAGTGGACTAAATGACAAATTTGTTCTTTCAATACTAACACTAATATGCAAAAAAAAGTGTCATTTTTTTTCAAGAAAAAGGTATTCAACCCAAATAAAGCTGGACTGGGCCTCAACTATGAGTTAAGTAATCTTCAAAGCTGTGGATTGCTCTTATTTTATCAGAATAAATTATAATTAATTTGACAATTTCAACTGAATTAGTCCAATTTTGTTGAAGACTATTATTTCGCTACTAAATATTGGAAAAAAATTGTGTGAAACGATCTCACGGGTCTTATTTTGTGAGACGGGTCTCTTATTTGAGTCATCCATGAAAAAATATTATTTTTATGCTAAGAATATTACTTTTTATTGTGAATATTGGTAGAGTTGACTCGTCTTATAGATAAAGATTCGTGAGACCGTCTCACAAGAGACCTACTCCTAAATAAAACTATTACTTTTTGGCATGATCACATCGACGTAGCTGCATTGATGAATTACGTATTTACCCTTTGATTATGAAATTTTCCAAAAAATGATTTTGGGAGATGAAATGTGTATTTGATATTAATTTTTTGAGAAGTAAGTTTCCCTAATTTATAGCAAATCATGTAAAATTTTAAAATACTATTAAATAATATATTTCGTATTTGTATTNTCCCTTCTCTAATATTGTTTCCTAAAAATATATCTGTATCTCAATTTACACTATTCTACAGAAATAATCTATTATTATTTTTTAGTTTAATATAATAATTTCATAACTTTTAGGGGTGTATTAATTTGAATATTTTTAAATTATACATGATGATTG
>NC_133323.1:7000817-7010064 GCF_012295235.1 Primulina huaijiensis | reverse complement strand
ACCAAGTTGGGATTGGATTTTTTTTTTTTTTTGAAAATTTTTAATTTATCGGGTATTAATTTATTGTATTTTTATTGTAGTGTCCATTTTCAAGCCCCAAAACCTNATAGATAAATATATGTATTAAATGTGGTAGATATTATGTATTTATATAGAGTTTTGATATGTTGTATACATATCGTACACATTTATGTGAGCACCGAGGAAGTGTGATTCACCTATTGGATGCACAATTTTTCTATATTTCATCACATCTAATAGGAAAGTGACACCTCAACAATGCTCACATAAATGTATACGATAAATGTACATCATATCAAATCGATATATAATATAAAAGAGATATGTAAATTGTAGAAAATGGGAAGAATCGTCACATTGTCTCTTGCTTGTAAGCCTATAATTTCTCACATAATTGTACCTCAGCCTATTTTATTTTGTCTTCCTACCCCAATAATGAATGCATGTATCTAGGGGTGTGCAACATCCGGTTTGGTTCGGTTTTAATAAACTTCGGTTCGGTTTTTCGGTTTACGGTTTTTCGAATGCTTAATCCTAAACCAAACCATTTTAATTCGGTCCAGTTTGGTTTTTTTGTATTACGGCTTGGTTATTACGGTCGGTTATTTAGGTTTGTGTAATGAATAGTTATAAATGAAGTTGTACGTTATAAATTTAAAAAAAATGTAATAAAAAACCACAATCAAATTGGTTTTGATTATCTTACAAAAAATTAAAATAAAGTGATCAAAAACAGGCATAGCTATAATTTTTGTAACAAATTTGTTAAGTATCTCACAAATATCAAAATAAAATAATAAAAAATATAGCTATGACAATTGTAAACAATAAAAAAACCTAATGAAATTAATTATATTAATTATTTTATTATTTATTAAATTACTTATATTAATTTTTTATTATTTATTATATTTTAAATGGTCGGTTCGGTTTTTTCGATTTTAAAATTTCAAAAACCGATAACCGAACCGAAAAACCGAAAGTACAAAAAATCAAAACCATAATCGACCGAAAAACCGTTTAAACCGAACCAAAAAAACCGAAATTTATGGTCCGGTCGGTTTTTTCGGTGTAAACCGTTTAATGAACACCCTACATGTATCGATACTACAAAAGAGGAGAAAGGGGACCACATCTTCCAGGTAAATCTCGAAGTTGGAAATTTGGAACTCTCCTTTGGGATTTCTCAAGTAAAAATTGGAGGGGTACAAATAATTCACCGAGTACAAAGACATCATAAAAATTAAACCAAAATCAATTGATTTGAAAAGAAGATTTTGCTCCATATATAGAATTATTCTTTCCAATGACAATCATGAGATAACTAAATCTTGACCATTCATAACTTGAAAATGAACATGTAATAATCACATTGCATACAATTATTATTCCATCTAAGCCAGGTGATAAATAGGTCTCTGTGTTCAATTCGAAAGAGATTAGTATTACAGCACCTCCTGACTTATATCGACATACTACCCATTTGCATTCCTGATATTCATTTTAAAGCTTGGCAAATTGTGGTTTACTCTTGTGTTCATGAGCTGCAATTGCTTCTCCTAAATCTTTCGCGGCAGCGTTCCATGTAACAACATAGTCCAGAGCTTGATCTACTGTCAAGCTTGATATACTAAATGAGACAAACAAGATGGGGGTAAAAACCAATCTATAAGCAAAATCAGCTAAAACTTTTCCTTTGCGCAATTTGAGTGTCATTAATTAAAGTTATACTTGTATCAAGAAATCTTGCTATGCCAAAAGCATCCGCACGAGTTTCTCTAGTTCAGTTTTTTTTAACAGGGATGAGATAACAAAAAGATCACGCCTCTACTCGAAAGAGTGGGTAATTATTTCCTCCAACATAACACTAACATATGACAATCAAGATTGTACTAACATCTTAGTGGTGCCTGATGACTATTCACAGCTACAGTGGAGCAAGAGATCTTGCAAAGGAAAAAGCATCGATTTCAGGGTAAATTAATAGTATATGAATCTTCAAGGATACTCAGTTAACTCAATGAGTTTAAAGGTTAGATATCAAGTCACCACACAACTTGAAGTTTGACATAATCAGTTTACAAATTTTCACATCTTACAGAAATATAGGAAGCAAATAGCAGGGTGATGAACCCCCTTTATCTAAAGGCTAGCAACACCCATACACCCAATCAAACATGACAACAATCTAGAAAAAATTTAAATACAACTTGAGTCATGCACGCTGGCCTACTACACTCATGAAGTGATGAAACTCGGAATTCAATGCTTGTTAACAGTTCCCATAAATTCCGTTTTCAACAATAAGTGGCGCCTAAAAATTGATTGAAACTTGCAAGTTTCATTTTGAAAAGAATATTTTATTTCTTCATTAATTTTTCTTTGTTATAATTTTGATAATTGATATATTCAACTATGGAGTTTTGTCTTTCTAAACTAATTAGATTTTTTATTTGATATTTTCCTTGTTCAATAATATTGTGGTATTATTAATGATAAGATCTCCAGATATCATATTACAATTCAAAATAGTTTATTTTCTAATGAAATTCTTGTTTTCCTATTTGTGAAGCAAGGAGTAAAATCTAGGGCAAAAGGAGGATATAAATAAGAGATCATGACAACAGCTCGTGGGTATCACTTTTGTTGTTGATGATCGAGAATTGCAGGAAGAGAAAAGAATGTATAAGTGAAGATTTCGTGTGATCGACTCACGCTATTTGTTGTGTTACCTGAGGTGTTGGTGACACTCGAAGATAACACTCGTGTAAAGTGTTGATTGAAGAGTTGTTTATAGCTCCGGATTTTGACAATACAATTGTTGTATCCGTGGTTTTGTTTGTTTATTTGTTATGCAATTTACTTCCTTGACTTGTTAGGAAGATAGTTTTTCGTAGTTTCACTGGTATTAATTTTGTAAATTATTTACAATTTTTTAATGAATATTTTGTCCCAAGACACCACATAAGTTTATATTTGTGCATGATCTATTCTATCTTTTTAGTCATTAAACTTTATTTGTGTGTTTAATTAATTTATTATATTGTATATTGTGAATAAGTGTTACAATAATTAAAATATGAAACACAAAAGTTATGTATTTTCTGTACTTTTATGTTAAACAAATCAACTCTAACACCTTATAAACTTTGAAACTTATATTGAGACCAATACAGCAGAGAAGACGACCTTCATGATTAACCATACTCGAACCACTTTTTTTTTTTAAAAAAAAAGTATACCTTGTGACACAGTATGTGCAACTGAGAAAAACACATTTTCAAAATACATAGGATATCCACACCTTTAGGTGAGCGGTGAATCCCCGACTACAATGCACTGGCTTCTACGTTCTGATGAAGAATCCACAGATAACGTTCCAGTTGCTCAGGTCTTTAAGAAAAGAAAACTGCACAACCAGCTAAGATCAAGCTGGTCAAGCATCTTTCAGCACCATTAGTTCCTGCCCCAATTCCAGCAATCGCAATCTCTAAGCTGAAGGGAATTCAAATTGCAGAACCAGAAATTCAGTCATCTTATTCTAGAATTCCAATCATTCTATCCTCAGATAAGGGCAAACAGGTCATGATTAAAAATCCACCGCAAAACAATGCAGTTAATACAGCCATAGTACTTGCAAGCGAGCGTGTAAATGAGGCTGTCCAGAAAAAGATCAAGATGTTTGATAAATGGGTTCAATATCGGACGGCTGTAACTTTGATTCGCTACTTGAATCCGGAAAAATAAAAGCAGCCGCTAAGCTTGAACGGTCCATTTTGGAATGGGCAGAAACGGCTGATATTCAAACCGCCCTTCGTCGACGAGACTTTCTGGAACTTCAAATGAAGGAAAGCACTCTCCGAATCATTATTCAGCTAAAAAGGAAAAATTTTGATCCTGTAAGTCCTACTGCCATGGATGATTCTGCAGTAATATCTCAACTTGAGATTGACGCTTAACGACTTGCTATGAGCGTCGCTCAAATGCGTCAGGATCTCAACCTTCCAGCCACTACAGAACAGGGCAAGTTTGATTCTCTGATGGAAATTAACGAAGATCTGGATTCAGCACAGCTTCAAGCCATCCCTACCAAAAAGGATTCTTCATCTCTTTCTCCTGGTACAAGCACTAAACCTTCTTCACCAGTATTTTCTGTGCCAGCTCAATCAAGTGATGAAGAAACTACTATGCCTCATTCTGAAGAAATCACGCATGAAGCATTTCCAAGTGCTGAAACACAGAGTCATCAGATTGCCACCGATATTCCATCAGAGTCTCCTACGATCTCTACCATGGAAAAGTCTACTCAACTGCTTCCACTTGATCTTTCAGCATATCAAACTATCTCGGTTGATGAGGCAGAAAAGTTTTTATCTGATTTTGATAAAGATGTGACTTTTCAAGATCAAACAGTCTCTCCACCGGTCTCTCCCACTAACAATGATCCAACAGCTCATTCAGAACAGATGTTGTCCTCCACCAAGGAAGTACAAGAAACCGAGACGATCATGTCTTCACTGCTTACCCACTCTCATCCATCTAGTCCTTCAGCAACAAAACCTGAGGAACAAATTGTAGCTGGCACCAAATCCTCTGACTCCACGGATGATATTGATAAGATCATTGCGAGCTTTACCGCTGAACTCCATGAGCCCGATTACTCAAAATCTGCTGGTAAGCTCTCCTCCTCTCAATTGGTTACGTTCACAGACAAGTCTTTATCCGAAGAAGGACAACATGCAGAAGAAGTAGCTCTAGAAGAGATTCGTCAACAGCAGATTTTGACTCAGTTGATCACCATGGATAAATCCATTTTGGCTCTCACTCAAAAACAATTTGATCTCAAGGAAGATTTTCGATCACTCAAGACTACTCTCCGAAATGATCTTTCCACCATGGAATCAAGTTTTTCTCTCAAGCAAGCAAAACATAATTATGCACATCTTGAACTATGCCTTGGTCTATCAGGGCAAATAGCCCCTCTTCAAACAAATTTTGAACAACGCCTCGATGCTCAAGGTGCTCAGCTTGCCGAAATCATGGAATTTCTTGTTTATGGTGATGTCAAAAAAAGGGGAAAGAGAGCGTCAAAAGGCAATACAAGAAGCAGAAATATCTGTTATGAAGAAATTACATAAATTAAAAGAAATGGGAGATGAGGCGAAAAACAGTGGATCTAAGTAAAAGGTTCATAGAAACTTTTCTTGCATATTTTCAAAATACAGCTAGTTACTATGTTCATTGTAATTTCATTCACTTAATGAAATACAATATTTTTCGATCATATATATCTTCGTATAGTCATACAGCTATGTTTTTTCATCACCAAAAAAGGGGAAATTGTTGAAAAATTATTATTCCCAAGAATTTTGGTGTATGAAAAAAACTAACCAGCTCGAAATCAGCTGCGGTTCGTTTATTAAGATATGCATCAGTTCGACCGCTTCAAAGCTCAAAAGAGTTTCAACCGCTTACTTCAAGACCGATAGCAGATTCAACTGGAAACTTAATGTATCTCAGAACCGGATCAGTAAAGAGAACTATTTATTGCTCAAAGACATTCTCTGACCGGCCTAATACATTCAAAGTATTACACCACCTTGAAGTCAACGCATACTTACATCAGTTCCAAGATTGATCTACATTCAATTATTTTTTCCAGAAAGAGGAAGACCAAGCATAGACTTAAAGCTCTGTTGCCCAAAACAGTTTCCTTAAAAGGAACTCCTCAAGAAAAACGACTCAGAACGATGCTGTGAAAAAGGAACATTAAATGCGTTTATCAAAGATCATTTAATGCTCAACATATCGACATCAACACGTCTGTACAGAGTATCAGGTTAACGTTGTTATGTCCTTTCCGACCGTTAAGGAAATCGTGTATTTTAACGGAAGAGTATGCTGACAGAAACTCTCTCGATTTTCAGCTACAATATTACAACTCGCTTGCATATTCAAAAAGATCTTAGAGCGCTCTTAAAAGTTCATATACTTCATCGCTCAATTTGTACGCACAGAAAGATAAATTTATCTGATCATCTAATGATCATTTACGTGCTACCAAATCAAAACTATTTATTCATATCATTAACCCTTTGGTTATTTGATTCAACTTTGATATCTGGTGAACTAAATGTTCTTAAATATCCAGAAGTGCAAAGTGATCACTAAGAGTTCCAAAACAGGCAGTGTGATAAGTCCTGATTGGAGCGGGCTGTTGCAAGAAGTTTGTAAAGCCAAAGTCTTTTAGTTGAATCCTTCATAAGGAGGAAGAAGTGGTGACGTAGGAGTATTCATTCTCCGAACATTCATAACAAACCTGTTTCACTTTACTTTCCTCAATCATTTATCTGTCTAGTCTCTATTCATTGTTTTAGCCTGATATTGTGTTTTAAGTTGCATTGAAGATTGTGAACCGTTTTCCGCACTTAATAGTGGTTCACATTCTCAACCGTTTGAGAAGACGTTTTCAACCGCCTAAAAACGGTTGAAATCACGCTCGTACACGAGAAAATTTGAAAGAGCTCATTCACCCCCCTCTAAACTCTTTCTCGATCCTAACAAAAATTTACATAATTAATCCATCATTTTAAAATCATACCAAACACCATGTTATTTATCCCACCATACTATTAATCCATATCTCTCATTTTTAATCACTCTAATTATTAATCATTTACTTATCCTATCGCACGTACCAAACGGAGCCTAAAAATAACACAAAACTAAAAAATATAACTGAAATTAAATGACATGATATAACCAATGTAAACACTTAAATGTAGTTTTTATTTTCAAGAAATATAAAATTCAAATTTGATTTTTTTTAAAAAATTTAAAAGACTTCACATTTAGTTACACATTTATTTATTTATTATTTGTTTTCAAATATTTAATGTTATAAATGAATATATTAATACTAATAAATAATTCATTTATAGATAGATAGAATGTATTAAAAAAAATAGAGTGTGTCAATGACCTGTTTTTAAACATTGTATTAAGATTTTATATAGTTTATTTCAACAAAGTTATGACGTGATGTTTTATTTTATTTTTATGACAAAATGGTTTTAATTATTTTTAAAATAGATATATCTTTTACGGAAAGAAACTTGAAAATTTCAACCATATACAAAAGAATAAATATGAAATCCTGAAAATAAAATTTAATAATCAATATTTTAAATCTTGACATGTATAGCTTTGAAGTGCATAATACCAAATAAGTTTGAAAATTGACTTGGCAAAACAATTTTTTTTGATATTTTTTTTAATACAGTTTGTAAAATGACCTTCAAGCGTATATAAAAAACATAGATAAAATAAATATTAAAAATTAATAAAGATTGATTTCAAATTAATGATCAACCAAAGGCCATTTTGTTAAAATTTCCCCAGAACAAGATGAAAAATAGTTTAATTATCAATTAAACATTTTTTATTTGTTAAAATTAAATTAGCTATGAAACTTCTGAGTTTCAATAAAAATTTAGATTTATCCAAAGTAACTAATGCTCTCAATACCATTTTTTTTAAAAAAAACTATGATATGATAATAATTCCATTATATTGAAATATTTTAAGAACTTATTTTTAAACCAAGGCTTTATAACTTTTAAGATGTTGGGTGCAATAATTGTCCCTGCTTGGTGGAGCGATCGAATCGTGGTGCTTGAGCTGTTGTGTTGTTTAAAAGATTTGAGTTGCACCATTACCACTAGCTATAGCTTTTGATAAAACGGTAAGCACTCGGTCCTACAATTGGTATCAGAGCCAAGATCACGGGTTCGATTCCCAAGGAGTGCAATTATTGGGAGGGAGAATATTGTTGGGTGCAATAATTGTCCCTGTTTGGTGGAGCGATCGAACCGTGATGCTTGAGCTGCTGTGTAGTTTAAAAGATTTGAGTTTCACTATTACCATTAGCTATATTTTTGGTAAAGCGGTAAGCACTCGATCCTACATAAAATCAATTCATGGTTTTAGATAAATATTTCTTACAAAAAAAATTTAAGTTTATAAAATGTTTTATTAATTCGTAAGTACAACCAAACACCATCTTAACAATTTTACTGTAATTTGATTTTAACTGGCTGAATATATGTTGATTTAATTTGTTCCATCGGTTAACCTATCAAGTATAATCACGGACAAAAACATTTTAAAATTAAAGTTGGAATCAATTCAAATTAAAAATAACAAAAATAACTAATGTTTTTTTTTAATAATCAAAATTGATCATCGTGACACATAAGTTGTCTAGCATCAAATCACAAAATTTGAAATGATGTATCGAATTCGAGATTAGCACATCACTCCCATCCCCAAGCTAAAATAATAATAATAATAATAATAATAATAATAATAAAATCGATCCGACGAGATTTGTTATATTTATTTATTTCTCACGAGTACCTAGTCCGATCCAATAATTCAAAAATAAAGTAAGAAATTAGAATTTTATATTTTTAATATTCAATTTTACATATTTTTATTAATTTTGAATACTCGAAAACAAATATACACATTTAGTAATTACACTCATTAAAAACCTCTTAAATTTATACTATTTTCACTACAAGAATAAATGCTTATGGTGACATTCATAAATGTCATCATATTCAATATTTAGTGACATTTAAGTTTTAGTGACACCTCCAACAAATGTCTTCTATTCTAATGTCGTCTTAAACTTCCTGACATTTTTTAATGTCATTGATGTTAATAACAACTTCATATGTGTTACTAATTATTCATATAATGACAATTTTAAATGTCAAGAAAACTCGTGCTTTAAATACATTTATACATGTCTTGTTATTATAGTAATAATGACAAATTTATATATCAGTTAAAATCATTTATAATGACGACTAAAAGTGTCGTGTATGTTATTTATAGAGACAATAACAAATGTGAAATTATTTGGGTTGGATAAATATTGGAGGAGGAAAAAATAGATAAAATAAATGTGAGAATAAAAAAAACATATTAGATTAGTTATCCTGACATTTTTAATTGATGTTATTTTTTATATGGAGGGAAACAATTATTTTCCCTCCTCCAATATTTATCCAATCCAAATATTCTCACATTTATTTATAGTGACAAATTTTAGTTTTTTAATGATTTTTTACGATGTGGGAAAAATAATTGTTTCCCTCCATATAAAAAATGACATCAATTAAAAATGTCAGGATAACTAATCTAATATGTTTTTTTA
>NC_133323.1:6953641-6998384 GCF_012295235.1 Primulina huaijiensis | reverse complement strand
ATTCTTCATAAATGAAGTGGTTACCCATATTTTTGCAACCCTTTTAATGCAAAAATTAATTAAAACATGCATCCTACAAGAATATTAATTAGCACGCCTACAGACAAAAGTAAAAGCCGATTATACTATTTAATTCCCTAACTTTCCGTACGGAATGTCAAAAGAATATTGCTGTTTCACCCCATGCTCAACATCTTTTTAACCAATTCTTTATAATGGTTGTTTCGAACACTACTTTTGATTTCCAGCCTATGTTATCCAAATATCTGTCGGAAAAATTGCAAAATTGGTTTCGAAAGTTGGTGGTATAATTCTGATTTTGGTCTTATAGTTAGTTACATTTCAATCATAGTCGTCGAACGAACGAAATTAAAATCTAATTATGTAAAGTGACTCTAATAATGGCTATTTCTCAGATTTCTTCCCCCCCCCCACTAAATACATCTTTTTACGAGTGTAACAATGCCAGACAATTAACTCGAAATGAGAGCCAAAATCCAAGGTCAAAAACCCATCTTTTTTAACGTGAAAAATCAATCAAATTTACTACTCGTAGTGGAGCCTCGATCTTTGTTTTTCCCCATGCAAATGGTCTCTATTTATACCGTAACCTTTGTCCTAATTCCACTCATCAACTAAAGAATACGGACAAATCATGCACCAAAACATGCGGCATTACCAGAAGTCGTCACACTCCAGCTGCTACCACTTCTCCACATTACATCATCCAGCCGCGGCGGCGGGGGAGGACCCATTGCAGAGGGTGGTGCGGCTGGCCTCCGGCAGCGCCATTGTGATATTCAGCGTGAGCACTTGCTGCATGTGCCATGCACTGAAGAGGCTGTTCTGCGGGATGGGAGTCAACCCAACCGTCTTCGAGCTCGACCAAGATCCCGGAGGCAAAGAGATTGAGAGAGCCCTGATGCTGCTGCTCGGCGGCGGCTCCTCCGTGCCTGTCGTCTTCATCGGCGGGAAACTCGTCGGCGCCATGGACAGAGTCATGGCGTCCCATATTAATGGCACTTTGGTTCCTCTCCTCAAGGAAGCTGGGGCCCTCTGGCTTTGAACTAATTATTAATCAGTAGTAATTAATATAACTAATTGTTGGCTAAGCATAGTTAATTAATGCTTAAGCCTAGAGCTATCCCTCTTTTATTGGGATTTGGTTTGTTAATTATAAAGGAAAATTGCTTGTTAATTTAGTGGCATGCAAGGAGGATTATGTTGGTGCTGTTCTAAATTTTTTCTTTTGATTTGTCTTTGATTTTATAATCAGGTTCCTCCATATATATTATGAATGAATTTATGGGATGCCACCATTAACAAATTTGTAGATGAGTGTGAAACGATTTCACAGATATTTATTTGTGAGATGAGTCAACATGATTAACAAATATGGGACGTCACCATTAACAAATTTGTAGAAGTAAATTTTTTTTTACTTACTACAAAAAGTAAGAACATTAGAATATAAACAAACAAAAGAAAAATAATTACTTGATTAAAAAAATTAGAAAGAAAATTAAAATAAAATAAATTTAATATTTATTTTAATGAATAATATTTTAAATTTTTATCTAACGCATTTTATTTTATTTTTTTTACCTTCACAAATTTAAATAGAGTCTTTTAAGTAATTAAGTTCTAATTCAAAAATTTTACAATATCAATGAATTTATAATAAAAAGAACAATCAATAAATTAAAAGAGTAACATTGTTCAATTACAGTATGAAAAAATAAACGTAAATGTAATAAATAGTGGAGTAAAAATGTCATTCCCCTCAAATATTAAATAAATCACTATTTTTAGACAGGCTTTGATAGGAATTGCATATATTGCTCATTAGTTGCCTAGTATCACGAAAATTCAAAAGCAATTGTATGAATTATTGGATAGTATGCCAATGTTGGTATCTAATATGTCGAACATTAATGTGATATCAAAAAATGTTGATGTGATATATATTGTCAACATATTAATATAAAAAATTGTTGATATTGGTGTAACGCCCCGAGCCCGAGCCCGAGCCCATGCTTGCTTGACTGCACAATGGGCTCCTATAGCAACTACTTCATATTCGTCTTCGCTTTACGAAAATGATTAACCCAAATTACTAAAAAGTTCATTGTAAGCCCATTATAAACTCATTTTAAATCTTTAAATTTTAAGATGTGGGACAAGGGTATCACAATCATTCTTCTTTCAGAACGCGACGTCCCCGTCACGGCCTGACCTCTCGATCTACCAGTGCCGAGAATCTAGAGGTGGCTCCTACAGGTTCAAGAGATAGCTCTCGTCATATAGCACTTTGTCCCGCAGGTTCAAGAGGTGGCTCCCATACACGTAGCACTTTGCCCTGCATATCACTACTTATTTCTCGTTGTTCCATGCTGGTGACCGGCTCTGATACCATTCTATCACGGCCCGGCCCGTGACTGCACAATGGGTCCCTATAGCAACTACTTCGTATTCGTCCTCACTTTACGAAAATGATTAACTCTACAGAAGTCCATTGTAAGTCCATTATATACTCAATTTAAATATTTAATTTTTAAGATGTGAGACAAATGTATCACAGTTGGCATCAGAAAATACTGAAGTGTTTGATTTCTTGTCAGTAGTTTGATCAAAATAGCCTAAAATTTAAATTTAGTAGATCAATACCAGAGTTTGACAAGTTAGTGAACCAAAACCCAAAATAAGACAAATTAATAACATTATTACTTAAAAAACTATTTCCCTTATTAATAAAACATGCACACCATAAGTTTTATATAAAAAAATCTTATAAAGAATAATCTATATAGTATTTAATTTCTAAATAATCTTTAAATTTTTTTTATAAAAGAATTTTATTGTATATGCATGGATGGATTACCGGGGTATACAGACACAAGAAANTATATAATCCTCCAATTCTATGTTTTTTATCCATGAAGAATTATGAAGTGCAAGTATGCTGTCTCTTTTATTTGGTTTTGTTGCAGTTGATACTGACGGAGCAGCAGCCCACCTCAAATTTTGCTATTCTAGGTTTCATATATTGTGATGTATGCCATGACAACACTTTCACCAAGAACAGCTACGTCTTGCCAGGTAATGGGAGTACAACAAACTTGAAAGAGATTACAATTTTAGTCATGTAATTTGTCGATTTTTCATTCTTAATTAGTCTAGTAAGTTTTCAAGTCACATTTTTACTCCATGAAGTATATATGTCATTGCCTTCACTTTTAGTCTTTGTTTTACCGGACATCAGACACGTCATCATTCTGGTGAGAAAAACTAAAATTATAGAATGACAGATTGAAAACTAATAACATTAAAAAGTAAAAACGGCGCAAGTTATTGGCCTGAAATTGTAATTCTTCCGAAAAAAAAGTCAAGTGGCTTAGAAGCAGACAAAATGTGTATACACATAGATTATATTGGGCAAATTATGCATCTTGTATTCGATATCAGTTTGTCTTGTGATTGGTATTGGGAAATAACTAATTTAGTCATTTAATTAATTGCCATGTTTTATATGTCGGTATTTTAACTTGCCAAAATGTTGTGTTTTGCTCTTGTAACTTTGCTACTTTGTTCTTTTGTTGGTTTTTACTCTTGTTTCGTCGGAGTGCTGGCATGACTTTAGCCAAAAAGTTCGGAGATTCTGATCATAAACATGAATAATTCAATTTGTATTTACTTGTGGGTTGATCAGGTGCAGATGTTCACGTAGAGTGCAGAATGAGGGCAAGTCATCCAAGCACAACCGAAGAGCTTTCGTTTTCTGTCAACAGAACAACAGACTCAAATGGAATGTACAAGTTGGAGTTAGCGTCCTTTGATTGTGCAATAGAGTTCCAGTACTCATTCTGTGTGGCGAACTTGATCCGAATCAGTTCGGATTCAGACTGCAGTGTTCCTGCCCAGACGACAACTTCCGCTACCAATATAGCCCATAACAATGGCTGCGCTTACACCTTAGGGGCTTTGAGTTATCAACCAGAAACAAGAAACGTCACCTTGTGTGGTGGAGCAAAGAATTGAAGCCTTGATGCATTATACATACACATTATGCAATTAACTATCGATAAGCTTTTGTAAAACTAATCATATATAAAACCTTTTATTTTTAAAAACCAGAGATCTTACTCCTTAGAAATAAGATATATGTGTTTGGATTATATAAATATTTCAGTTTCTAGATTGGCAAAAACTTGTGTGAGACGGTCTCACGGGTCGTATTTTGTGAGACAGATCTCTTATTTGGGTCATCCACGAAAAAGTATTATTTTTTATGCTAAGAGTATTGTTTTTTATTGTGAATATCGGTAGGGTTGACCCGTCTCACAGATAAAGATTCGTGAGACCGTCTCATAAGAGACCTACTATTTTACATTTAAGTTTTTTACTGGTATTAAATAAGATTAAAAAACGTCTAATATTTATTATTCAAGCTGAGAGTCATAAAGTAGTTAATTTAGTGTCATTATATTTTTTTTATATTCCCAAAATATATATATATATAACTCTTACATATCTACTCTCCTCTGCCGGATTGAGCTCATTCACACTGGTATAAGTGTTATTTGTTTGTTGTTGTGATATTATCTGATTGTTTTAGAAATGAATTTTTCTAATGCTCGAGTTCATAAGGATATAGAGTTTTTACTGTGTGCAAGGCGAAGATCGATTGATATGTGTCCGGAATTGGTATTCATCATGTTACATTGGTTGTAGGAAACAGAGGCCCACACATTATTTTCTAAGTTCAAGTTAATGACATATATATGATTTTGCGTTGTGGTAGTTTTTAACTTGTGATACTGTCTCTGATATTATTTTAGAAATTATTTTCCCAAAAATTCCAAGCTAGTATGTAGAGAGCCAACATTGGTTTTTATGCTTCAGTAGTTTGCAGGATTGTCGTTTACCAAGTGCAGGTTTTCTATTGTGGTATTGATCTATGATGCCAAGTTTAGTGGGTACCTGGTATTGCTTTGTCCCTGCTGGTAATGCGTGTGATAGGTTACGTGCTTTGCTGAAGCTGGGGGGCAGCACGTATCTGGAATGGCTAGGCCCGCGTGCATGTCTGACACAATCAGCTGAGTTAGATTACATATGACAATTAGTGCTGCTGTGCTCTACAAATTATAAGCTCACATCATCTTGAAACCCTGTGTTAACCTTTAAAATTTTGATCTTAGCTCTAATCAATCTCTCAATACTTCATCTCTGAGGGTATCTTTGTAAGTTTGGGTTCTTGAAGTTTTGTTGTTTCATTGATTCAAACTGTTAAGGTTTTTAATCTATCGGTGTGTATATCTAATTCTGTGTTCTATTCACTTGAGACTGCATATATGTCAGTTGAGCTTACTGTAACAATTTTAATTACATTTTCTTTTGAGGGCAGTCTCAAAAAGATTTGCATAAAAAGCACCATAATACTGCTGAAGGACGTATCAGGATATGGTTTGGGATAACGCAAATTATGAACTAAACAGATCGCATACTTACTGAAACAAGAGATGCCTCAAAGGAACTCAAAACCGGAATCCATATGGTCAGATCTTCAGCTTATTTCAAGTTTTCAGGTTCAAATTAAGTTGGATGGCATTATATGTCGTTTACTGATGTTTTATCTTGTTAAAAATTTCTTCTTATGTATCTCTTCATTTCTAGCATGTTGCAGAGATACTTTATGAAAACCAACTTGTGATGACCATGCAAGGAGTTGAACATGGTACTGTCACATATCTTGAGAAAATCAAGCTACTACAAGACAATCTGCTAGCTGTTCATTCTGATTGGGTACGAACGATGTTGTAAATGGCGGGAGGCGGCGGCGCGGCGGGAAGCGGTTGAATTTTTTTAATTATTATAAATAATCATATATAATCATGCAAAGGACTATCAAGTAAGCAGCATAATGAAAGGACTACCAAGTCTATCCTTAAACTTCCATCAATAATCTTCAAAATAGGGATGACAGTTTCCTCTGTTTTGAAAGATTTGTTGATGTCTTTTTGGCTTGTTTAAGAGCACCCAATAAAATATCATTGAAGGTTTCTTGTCACCATCAACAAGACGTAATATGATGTTTCATCCTATAAACTTCTTCTTCAATAAGCCTCTTACACAACTTGCATATGATCCAATCTTATTACTCTTTATTATACACCACCCAGTATTCGCAAACAATATTATTAGGTTTTGGCTTAAATTCTAACTCCAGTTGTTTATCTTTTTCCGTCATTGATCTTCAACAATAAAATAATTAATAATAAGGAATAAAAACAAATTTGATTTTTGAAATCACAAAATCTGAAATATTATAAAAAAAGTATGTTAAATAATATATATGCAATGCCTAACCTAAAGCTTCTTGCTTATGGTGGCGGTGACCGTGGCTGACAATTTGTGTGGTAGACTTATGGTTGATAGTGAGGAGTGAGAACCAAAAGTTTTTTAAAAAAAATAGAAAGGGAAGTGTGATTTAAACAAATACGGTTTTGAGTTTTAAAATTAGTTTACTTTAACTAGATTTTTAAAATTTGTTGACTACAATTTAAAATTTTTGACTGTCTCACCTAGCTTGCTTTGCTCACCGCCTCCACCCACTTCGACCGCATGCCCACTGCTCTCGACCGTCTGCCCATTGCCGTATAGCTTGGGTCGCCTAAAACAGTCATCTCATGCGTAAACAGGGCGGTCGACCGCCATTTAGAATACTGATCGGGTGCATGATAATGTGGTAATCTATAGAGTGTCTCTTGAGCTACCAACCGAGCTCTTATTTTGAAATAGTCATCGAGCCAAATATTTCCTTAAAATTTTAAGTCCTCGTTCTCGTCTGAATTTTTACCATACAACTTGAAATCTTCAAATCTTTTACTTCAAATTTATAATGCCTTTTTTCAGGTTGATTTACTTTCAAAAGCTGGCGTCAAAGTATCTCCCTGTCCTGCTGCTGCTATGCGCATGCTTGGATTGTGGTATGGCTTATTACATAAGACTATAAAGAAATGCAATAAATAACATAAGATGTTAAATATGGTACAGTCTGACCATTTTGAATGATACAAATAACTAGTTACAACGGTTTAATCATGTAAATTGAATCAACCCAACATGAAAATATACTTGAACTTAGTGTAGTCAACTGAAAGAACTTTGATTGCTTGAGCATTTTATCTTAGTTTACACAGTTAGTAATCTCTCTCACACACAAATTTCAACTCGAAATTCATAACATGCTCAGCTAATAAAATAAATTTCCATGTTATGCGATATATAGTAAGAAACTGCATCAAATAGACAGTGAAAGTTGCCTTTTGGATGTCGTGGTCCTTCACAAGCTTTATATATATTCTACCTCTTGCCAATGCCAGAAGCATGAGTTCGGGCGTAGCCCCTTAGAGAAGGTGACTGAGTGAGGCCAAAGGGGGTGACAGTGTTATTCTGGTTTGTAATTTTCTTTTGTATTCTACGTCTCGCAATGCACCCACGGATCCATGGGGTCACGTCCTCACTAAATTTGATCATTATGAAGAAGATGATACGGTAGATGATGATCATGCTGAAGAGAACACTCAGGTCGATCCATTTCGATCGGTTCACATCAATCTGGAACACGTTTTCTAGAATATATTCTCCTGGAATCTTGGGAAGGTCGGGCGTCTGATTGTCGAAAATCAGGCCTTTCAGATCATTTTGATATTGCCCCTGTTAGCATTTTCAGGTGTCAGATTAGCTAAAGTTAAAAGAGAGACATTACATTTATGGTGTTTTGTTTACCTGCAGAGCCCAGAAGTGGAAACTTATGTAAGACATTGGGTAACGCCAGAAGGGCTTTGGGATATCGTTAGGGAGTCGAAAGTAACCGGAGACGAGCATAAATATTCCCTACACACACAATGCAGAACATATAACCTGTCAGTTGAGTCTATTTTCTGTTTTTGATGGAGATCAATAACCTTTAACTTTGCGATAGTAGTCTAGTATAAAAACCAACCTGGATTCCTGCACCTATGATGATTCCCATGAGGAAATTAGGAACAACACTGGCAATGGCCATCATAAGGCTCTCAACAACCGTGACACTCGCGTAAAGACACAAGACGAAGAATAGATAATGTGAAAATCCGGGGTGGAGGCGGACCATGAAGTAGCACACGGTGCCGGAAATAAAGGTGATCAGTATGAGAAATGGCATAGCAGATAAAGTATTGCTGATCACGAAAACACCCACACCATAATGCCCATTAAGCCTTTCCCTTTGGAAAACCTGAGGTAACAAGACATAACAAGTGATTTAATTTCATCATCTTCTTTTTCTACATACAAGAATCAATTCACCAATCTACATACCTTCATGTCTTCGACAAACGAAGGAAACCCGCCAATGGACATGAAAGTCACGAAACCAAAGACAAAAGATGCACATGCACCTCTAGCCTGTAAATTCAACAGGTAAATGTTGCAAGACTTGGACTAACTTAAATTCAGAGGAGATAAGTAGTAGTTTAAGACTATTCAAAACGCATCGGGAAATAAAAGTTACCAGGATCGAATTGTATCCAGTTCCCACGTTCAAGTAAATGGTTCCAATGCAAATAGTGACCACGATGTAGATGACAAGCCTCAGCCAGTAATAGCCGAAATCCCTCGACATATTAACGAAAGAGCGTTTGGTTAAGGTAAATGCCTGCATGAATAAACTGGCCTGGCTCCCTCCAGAATCCAGCACTGTTCCAGTCTGCGATTATCACATATCATAGCAAGTCATATTCAAATCAGATTATATAATCTGATGAATATGGATCAACTCAGACTCAAACAAGTGGGAAAATGACACTCACAACTTTGGACATCCCCTCAATCTTCTCTTTTGCTGTGTAACTGTACAACGAGGTACGATAAGAGTCTATAAGTGCACGGATTGCTTCGTTTGTTGTCACTCTGTCCAGAGGATCGTCGTTCGACTCAAACTGATTGGACAAACATGGGAAAGAGTAGTCAAGAAAGGATTAAATGACAAAATGCAAATGTAACAATCAGTTACACTTTCTATTGTTGAGTGATGCCATGAACTAACACATGAATTCTCGCGAATTCTTGAAAGTGTGAGAGACAAATGTCCCAAGTTCTATATATAAATAACAATGTTTCTTGAATATCAAAATCTTGCTTCAGTATAGTTGATCAGTTCATGGCTTCAACTAAGAAATTCAAGTTTTTAGTCAGTATAGTTAACTGATAATTAAATTATCAAGAGCTGGAAAAGACGTACCAAACATCAGATTACAGCATGATTATTTAACAATCACGCATCTATCATATGAACCAAACTCAGCCTAAGTACGTACTTGGATTAGTCATTTCCAATCCATGTTTCGAATATATAATAGCTGTTTAAATAGTAATTATAAACAATTGGATGTCTTCCATATCCATTATGTAAGTCATTCCTCCAATCAAATATCTTCTTTCGAATCAAATTGTTTCGTCGAACTTGCGAATGGACTTTTTTTTTCATTTTGGATCTTGAACAAAATGTAGCTCGCCTAATTTAGTATCTAATGTGAATTGTGCTTGGATGTAAGTGTTGTGGGAAATATTTTTTTAGCTATTAATATTTAATTATTTACAACATTTATCTTATTTATAAAGGCTTTGACGTGCAAAATTTTACCTTGATAAGTTTATCGACTTTCTGAAATACGAAAGATCATCTCATTATGATAAAGTACAATCAATTCAAACTTACTGGATGATGTTACGAGTTGCTAATATATAGTGGCGTTTGGGGTGCCTAAACATACCTAAATATTATATAACACTAGTGAGGGTTGGAGTGTTTGCAAGAAGACGTTCTTCAAAGTCAATGACTGAATGTAATATTTGATATATCTTCCGAATTCAGTTATCTTGTATATATGATATTAAATTCTTGCCGTTGTTTTATATGCTCTCAAAAATTCAACGATTACCTTTTTGTGCATATAATAATTCTCCAATCATACTAGTTAATGGGAAAATTTACAAAAAAACAAAAAACAAAAAAAACCCACACTAATATTTGAATTAACAAATTTTAGTAAAAAGCATCCATATCATAACTATAATCAAAATCTAATTTCGTATTTTACTGAATTGCCACGAGTTAATTTAATAAGGTATGTGTTGGATTACAATTTACAACTTACTTTCAATGGAAGATTTTAGTTTGCATTCCTAGATTTTTTTAAAAAAAATAGAAAGAAGTATATTTACAAACTCTATGATTTATAGTATAGCTTTTAATCCACCTTCACCACGCAAGCAGATGAATGTAAAGTAAAAGAGCAGTGGCAAGAATTGTATACCCGCAGTTTCATGGATCCTTTCAGAGTTGCTTTAACTTTATCAAAATCAGAATTGATGCAGCGGAGAAAATGGTCAGATGGGTTTCGGAGAGCCGGACATGGGAAGCCAGCTTGTGCAAAAAACTGCAAATTTAACACTCCGAACGTGAGATTTCTAGTTAGTTCGACCCTGTCTTGCGATCAAATGGTTATAGGAGGGGCCAAATCAATTTTTTATCTGATGAATGGATGAATACGTGAGAAAATGTACTGTTTCGGGGAATTAATGAAGATTTCTTGCCTCATAAGCTTCCGAAGCTTGGCCAAAGTACACTGTTTTCCCACCAGAGAGCAAGTACAATCGATCAAACAGCTCAAAAACCTCACTGCTCGGCTGGTGAATGGAGGCGATAACAGTGCGCCCGTCTCTTGACAGCGCTCGTAGTGTTTGTGTCACAAAGAATGCCGATGCACTGCCACAAGAAAGATACAGATTTAATGAGATTCATTAAGAAAATATGGGATCAAGAAGATATTTTGGGTGGTAAAATTTGGGAACTTTGATCACCTGTCGAGTCCACTGGTTGGCTCGTCGAGGAAAAGCAATCTTGGCCTCATCAGGATCTCGATTGCGATGCTGACCCTTCTCCTCTCTCCGCCACTCACGCCTCGCAAGTGCCAGTTTCCGATGACAGTGTCCGCGCAGTCTTGAAGCCCCATCTCGACTATGGTGCTCTCCACTAGCGCCCTTTTGTCCGACCAAGGCATTCTATCCGGGAGGCGCAATCGAGCCGAATACGAAATCGTTTCTCGGACTGTCAAAGTGCCGATCAAGTTGTCATCTTGAGTAACATATGCCTACATTTGCAGCAGACGAGTTCATTCTGGTAACTATCTTTTCTTTGGAAACAAAAACATCTCTTTTTATATGAAACTTTATAAACATAGTAGTGTAATAGCAAAATCCCCAGTCTTGACTGTAAGGGAAGTACAATCTTTAAAACCTTGGATCAAAGAAATCAACTTCAAGTTACATAGCAAAGTAATCTACTGGAACTTTGAACTCTATTTCGAGTTGTGTAACTGTATTATACTTGAGCAAGAAAGAACACAAATGGGTGTCGAAATTACTTACAGCAGTCCCGAATGACAGATTGGCCTTACGGCCATTGAGCAGAATGGTCCCGGACATGAACGCGTTGGCCGCAAGCCTGCCGGAAAGCGCATCAAGAAGAGTAGACTTGCCGGATCCAGACGGCCCCATGAGCGCGGTAAACGTCCCCGGCTCGGCATAACCCGAAAGCTTCTCCAGAACATTCTGCGTGTCTCCATTACTCAGAGTCACCACCACAGTCAAATCCTTCCATGTTAGCCTCGCCGAAACATCGCCCACGAACTCCGTATTCGCCTTCTCCTTCCACAGGCTCTCGCTCAAAGGGCTCAACCCCCCCACTATCATCCCGTTACCATGCGGCTTACTCGACTCGATCTCCATCATCACATCCTCCACCTCCGTGCTCCGTGTCGCCGCCATTGTCCGTCCCACTCTTCTATATATATATCCCAAGCTCCAGCAATGAGGTGTTATATATATATGTTATCAAACAACGACGCAAAAAACTCGTGAATTTGACTGGGGAAGCAGGAGTTCGATCATGAACATGGACCGATAATGCCAAAACCCATTCCCACGCAAAAAGAGCCGATCAAGAAACGCAACTGTAACACCACAGACAGCTAATTAACTTGTACTGATTTCCACCAAAAAAACCACCCTTTATTAGCCAAGAAAAGACCCCAACAACGTTGAATTAATTCTATCCCTTTCTCCATGGTTATGTGCACTGCCATTAATGGTTACAGGTGGGTGTTGGTGTCCGCATTGAATCCACACCGCCCCTTTTGAATTTAACCTTTGTAGTTGGTTAGCACATAAATTGTATTGCATGCCCCTGCGTTGCGTACATACGCATATGTCAAAATCTTTATTATTAGGCCCTTATCTCTATCATAGGGTCCTGTTTAACTAATTTCTTACACCATTCTGATCACTAATTGAACATCGACTCAATCCCTACTTCCTAGTTGTTTTCATCATCTGAGAAAAAATTTATTTTACTTTATGTTGATGTAACGAAATACCGGTTAAGTCGATCCTAACATAACATATATAATCTTATACAGATCCAAAAACTCTAATTCATTAGGTTTTGTCCGAACGAAAAGATTTGAAGCTATATATTTCATATCAGTAGTAATCGTCGTATATTTTTGGATTATCCATAGCGTTTGACATATCTTTATTGTGATTCTTGCATATGTATAGTATAAATTATATTTTCTACATACTCAATATTTATGTAAAATAAATATATTTTTACTTATTTCTTTATTTAATTTTGTGTGAATTTTCCTCAAAGTCGGTTTTACACTTTATATAAACATATATTTTTTTGGCATTAAGTTATCATTTTCTTCTCCAACACGTTGTCTAGGTAGGACTCTTTTGATGACAGTTACTTTTCTAATACATAAATTGAAGTTTTATTATTAATATTGGTGTCCCTATTTGGACATTGACACAATCCCTACTTCATAATTATCGTAAACTAATTGTTTTGCAACAGTATCATTAATTGGACGTTTGACACAAATCCCTATCTCATAATTATATTGTTATCTGTTTGAAATTTGTTATTGTTACTTTATGTTGATCCAATGAAATACCTTCCTTGTATATTTTTGGATTATATTTATCAGATCGTCTCACGCAGCTTTATCTGTGAGACGGGTCAACCCTACCGATATTCACAATAAAAAGTAATACTCTTAGCATAAAAATTAATATTTTTTCATGAATGACCCAAATAAGAGATCCGTCTCACGAAATACGACCCGTGAGACCGTCTCACACAAGTTTTTACCTTTATTCCATATATAAATAACCCATTTGGTATATCATTATTGTTATTCATGTTTGCTTTTGTACGATTTTTTATAACTAATTTGAATTATATTCAAATAATAATAATATAATCAATTTAAAAATTAATGAGATATCACACTGCAATTCAAAAAGAAAAAAAGCACATATCAGAACACGAAATTTGTCTCTATCATCACATTACTAGATTACTCGAGCACATATTATATATGTTTGAAATATATTTAATAATTATGTAAAATTAAAATATTTTTAACTATTTTTATTTAATATTTAATTTGATTGAATAAATTTTTTTATATTTTAATAAAATTTATATTTTTTCGATTTTGTCGATTAGTATTTTTAATATTTGTCTTTTTATATTTCAAGTATCATGATTTATCGTAGTTTGATGATTTGTTAAAACAAACATTGATTATGTCTATGATAATCTAGAAACTAAATAGTATATTTATCTATTTTAAATTGATTGTGTTAAGAGTAAATTCTTTTTCTGCAGTGTTTGACTAACTCTAAAAGTGTAAGTGTACCAAGTATTGATATTAATATAGTTATTTCAATTTTATGTTCAAAATTTTATATTTATATCCAATCTAATATAATTTGTTCTGTAATATCATATGTAGATTCCATATTTTCAATATTTTATACCGAATTTTATCCGAAAAATAATTGTAGGCCAAGAGAGTGCAAAATTTTTGTTTGTGTGAATTTAGGAGTAGATAGGAAGTTTTAGTATTACAGAAACTGAACACAAGTTTAACTATGATATTGATAATTTAAAAGCAGCTCTCCCTTTTATCGAACATATTTTATAGACACAAGCTATCATTTTCTACTCCAACACGTCTCCGGTTTAATAGTTATTTTTTTTAAAAAAAAATAAGTCGAAATTTTATTATTATTATTATTATTGATATCCCATAAATGAGCCTATCAAAATTAGGTCCAATCCAGATTTTGGACCACAGTTCCATCTCAGCCAAGGTAAAAGGCTCATGACATGCACGGATATTCTCCTATAAATACAAGGTTTGAGTTTCTATTTGATTCATTCACAATATTTATTTTTAGCAGCAACTTTAGCTGCTCTCTCATTCTACTCACAATATCTGACTTGAGCGTCGGAGGGACTACGTCAGGACACCCTCCATGCCCCTTTCTAACGATCTCCCTCATGATTTCAGGCCTAGAATAAATTCGAGGTCTGCACTCGGACTAGTATCACCTGCTGGAATCGAACCTTAAATTTTGAGTGAGTATCAATAATATTTATTTGTTTGGTTTCTTACTTGTTTTGTGATCAAAGACTCAGAGCCAATCAATGCTTTTTTATTTGCGTGATGAATTTGGAGTTTCTATTTTTAGTAATCCAAACATTAGATTACTTTACTCTTAGATTGCATGTTGGCAGATGAAACTGTGAAGGAAATTTCGTTTTCTTTGGCACAATGTATTTTAATGGTGTCCCAAAATAATTTCTATAATAATATCTCATTTAATATGTACTATCATAATTCACAAACCAGATAATGCTCGGGTACGACTCCATCGAAAAATAATGTTCAAGCGATAATAAAGCTATGCATACTGCTTCATCTTCAAACTATTTTGCGGATTCACATCATTTAATTAATTTATATAGACAAACTATCTAATAAATTACCCAATAAGATGATCTAAAGTTTTCAAATTATTAAATAAATTGTTATGATTCATCTTATTTGTAGAAACACAGTATAATTAATTCTTTTATGATAGATCGAAGACTGCTAAGGCTATATAAAGTTATGCTCTCCAAGACACAGAGAATAACACAATATATACGTGAAACATATTCTAGATCTCTCTCATTCTCCCATCTATGACAAAAATAAGGTGATCGATTCTCTATTGCTTTGGAAGATCATAACTACAACGCTAGATCAATCAATGGATTTGGGTACGCGTTTACTGTTATTTATATTTTTTGATAATTCGATATGAATTTTTTGTCTGTTATGATATGGATTCAATCATGTGATTTATAGATTTAATTTTATTACATATCTAACAAGTGGTATCGAAGTCATGTTCATGTTGAATTATGAGAATTATGTTTATCGATTGATCGAAACATAAAATTATGTAATGATATTTTGTTTGTTTGAATAAATAATATGTTGTATATTTGAATAAAAGAACCAAGACTTACTGCTCCTCTTATGCTTTATTTCAAAATTAAACTTATTTATAATACACCCCGAGGTAGGATGCATGATTGTGCTAAGTACTGTTGAGGGAATATATGTTAAGAATCATTTGTTGCGACTGTGTGGTTAATATGTGAGGAACAGTTAGTAAAATCCGGTGGATATAGCTCAATTGCATTCCGTTCAAAGAGATAAAATGTTTAATTTATCATACGGAAGTATGATGAACTATATATATACACACATATATAACCCTCACATTCATGATATATAGACGGAAAATCTTTATTTCTATATCTTTAGATATATTTGATAGGTATAAAAACGTCACCGCATAAAAAAAGGAGCTCAAACAAGATTTTGAATTTTTTTTATATATAAAACAGAGATTTTTAACTAATTTTTGATGGACACGAAACAAAATCTAAATGAAAATAAGGTTAAACAATTTGCAATTTCTCCAAATGAAGATATTTTAATATGGTGGTAAGAATGAACGAATTACACGTAAGTTACCAACCAACTAATTAAATTTATTTACATTAATTACGGTGGGCAAGAAGTGTACTTCACACTGAATTTTTCAATATTTTGTTAAACAATAATCGAGCCGTGATTTCCCTTCAAAACAATTTTAAAATAATATTATTTTTTTAAAAAAAATGTCGAAATGATAAAATTATTGTAATTTTGCCCACAAAAAAGTATTATTTAATTTTTTACCCACTTGATCAAAATTTCCAAATTTCTTTAATCTTTTTATTATCTAATAAATAAATAAATATTGAATTTGTCCTTACTGCTTTAATAAATTTTATATGAGAAAGAAAACAACTTTTATTTAAGAATTCATTTATTGAGGACAGTTTGCAACATTAAAATGTATATTATAATGCTGTGGAGTTTTATAGATAATTGCCGAACATGAATGAAGCAGCTACCTAATACGTCCGAATTCGAGATAAATACGTCGGTGAGAAATATTGATATTGACACTTTTATTTTTTTTATTATTACAAAAATCCTTTTCGATTTTTTTTGATAGATTGGAGCTTAGATAATAATAATAATAATAGAGCATAAAGTATTATTAATCTTCGAGCACATGCGTTATGTGTATAAAGAGAATGATTTTTTTTTAAAAAAAAAATTGGCAGTAGAAAATAATGGATGATTATCTCTTTATTTGAAAATTAGAAAAAAAGGATATTGTAATTTGAAATTGGTCAATGATAACATCTTGCTTAAAAATTGTTAAGATTAAATTCGAATCATCATAAATCTCAATTGATGGAGATAATCAATTGATTGCGGATAATATCTCAAGGAGAGTTTTTACAGAAGAAAAATTGAAAGAAGAAGAAGAAGAACTTCCGTATATGGAACTTAAGTCTAACAAGAGTTCTTAACTGCTATTGTACAACTCTTGTACAGCTGTTGTACAGCTGTCATGTTGACTCAATAACTCTACCATATAGTTCAAACTATATATGTAACACCCTCCCTCAAGCTTGTAAGATGCTAAGCAAATCAAGCTTGGTCAAGAGGTAGTGATGTTGGTCTGAACCCAAGGCTTTTGTGAAGAGATCAGCGGGCTGGTGATGTGTGGATATATGAGAGGTGTTGACGATGTTGTCCCGAATTTTTTCACGTATGAAAATGACAATCAATCTCCATGTGTTTTGTACGTTCGTGGTACAACAGATTTGAAGCGATGTGGAGTGCTGCCTGATTGTCACAATGAAGAACTGTTGGTTTGCCAAAAAACAAACCCATGTCCATGAGGATTCCTCGAAGCCATGTGATTTCACAAGTTGTTGTTGCCATGGATCGATATTCAGCTTCTGCGGAAGAACGGGATACGGTATTTTGTTTCTTGGTTTTCCAAGAAATTGTTGACATCCCAAGTTTAACAACATAACAAGTAACTGATTTTCGACTCATTAAGCATGATCCCCAATCGGAATCGCAGTAGGCAGAGAGCATGAAGTCATTTGTGGACGACGAAAAAATACCCAATGCAGGAGTTTTCTTGAGATATCTAAGAATCCGAAGTGCGGCATTCATGTGAGAACGTTTTGGTGCCTGCATAAACTGATTGAGTGTTTGTACAACATAACAAATATCCGGACAATTAATAGTAAGATAAATGAGTCGGGCAACAAGAGGTCCGAATCAGAAGTGGTTTTGGAAGATGAGTTGCTTTGATCATATTCTAGAGTAGTAAGCTTCAAATTTTTGCTCCATGGGAGTAGCATAAGGTTTACATCCAATAAAGCCTATATCAGAGAGTAATTCCAAAGTATATTTGCATTGATTTAAGCATATCCCTGCCTTAGAACGAGCAACTTCGATCCATAAGAAGTATTTGAGTGGACTGGTCTTTAATGGAAAGATGCTGATGGAGATAGTTTAAGGCAGTGATGCAATCAATGTCATTCCCTGTAATGACTATATCATCAACATAGAGTAAAAGCATTGTAATGGAATCACTTTGTCTCTTGGTGAACAAGGAATGATCATGAAGGGACTGTTTGAATCCATCTTGAGACATTACTTGACAAAATTTGGAATTCCATTGTCTTGATGCTTGCTTGAACCCATATAATGATTTAATGAGTTTGCAAGCATGATTGGCACGTTGTTTGGCAAAGCCTTGAGGGATTGTCATATATATATATATATATATCTTCATGTAAATCACCTTGTAAAAATACATTTGTCACATCCATCTGATGTAAAGACCAGTTCTTAGCTGCTGCAATGACCAACATACATCGAACAATAACTATTTTAGTAACTGGGGAGAAGGTATCATGGTAATAAATACCATGTTGTTGGGTATATCATTTGACAACGAGGTGGGCTTTGTATCGGTCAATGCTTCCATCTTCTTTGTGTTTTATTTTGTATACACATTTGCAACCAATAGGTTTCTTGCCAGGTGGTAAAGGAACAACCGTCCTGTTTGATTGGCCTCCAAGGCTGCAATCTCAGCATCCATCGCCTCACACCATTTTGGATCAGAAGCGACTTACTTAAATGATTTAGGTTCTGAGAATTCAGAGATGGATGCAAGGAATAATTGATATGATGGTGAGACGTTGTGGTAGGAAAAGGATTGAAAAATGTTGTATTGTTTCGAAGAAGAAGCTGACAAGGTAGAATTGGAGCAGATGTAATCTTTGCTCCAAGTTGGTGCTCTAGTAGGTCTTGAGGACTTCCTGGTAGTGGAAGGAGGATTCCGAGGAGAAGAGGTGTGTAAAGGAGCATGTTGGGGAGGTAAATCAGATGAAGATGAAGAAGGAAAGTCATCGAAGTTAGGTACTGTGATTTTTGGAAAGATTCCTCGATCACCAACATGTGAAGAAAAAGGAAAAACATCCTCGTGGAAGACAACATCTCGAGATGTATAGAAAGTATTGGTATATAAGTCCAGTAGCTTAAAGTCCTTTTGATGCATTGGATAACCAAGAAATACATATGGCTTGGCTCTAACATCAAATTTATGTAAAGGCTTGAGGTTGGATGCGTAGCATAAACATCCAAAAACTTTTAAATGACTCTGATACTATGTTAAAATTCAATTCAAATCATCATAAATCTCCATTGATGGATATAATCAATTGATTGAAGATAATATCTCAAAGAGTTTTTACAGAAGAAAAATTTAAGGAAGAAGATGATGAACTTCCGTATATGGAACTTAAGTCTAACAAGAGTTCTTAACTGCTATTGTACAGCTGTCATGTTGACTTAATAACTCCACCATATAGTTCAAGCTATATATGTGGGGACCCGGACGCTAATCATTTCCTTAATCGTTATTAATATCAAATGAACAATTAAGTAATGTGGGACATAAATTTTTTTTTCCTCCTTAAATTATAAATGCGAAACGTCACGTAAATTAATCTAATTTACATATTAACATAAAAGTACAAGTCATATACTAAATACATTCTTATCATACTAGGGTTCAACTGCGTATCAGCGCTGAATCCTAATCTGCTTCTGAGCCCGGATCTCCACGCTAACTATACTCTCTCATCCTCTTCCTGATCATGATCATGTCCCACATGTTGTCAAGCACACATACAAACAAGACAACAGCCGGATAACTCCGGTGAGAATTATATTCTCAGTATAAACCATGTACACATGCAATCATATAATCAATGTAAAAGCATATGAAAGATATTCATAACCTGCATACTAATCAAAACATGAATAAAGTATTCGTCGCATGTATCACAACCCGAAACATGGATCAATATCAATAAAAAAGTCATATTCTAAACATGTACCAAAATCAGGAACATAAATCAAGATCAATCAATGAATCACTCTCCGTGATTCTCAGACTCAGACTCGACTCATTCCTAATCTAGGGATCCCGATCTGAATAAGAACATACACCCACCTACACTCCCGATCGCGGTGGTGGTACGTTCTTATTCACAGACTTTGGTCTTTTCCATATCGAACCTCAGTAATAGAAGCAACTCCAATTCTATCCACTTCGATATGACCAAACGTCCGATGTCATGACCTATCTGTCAAAGACTATGGCACTATCGCCATATTCCTATCATGTGACAATGTGCAATGTGCCCGTGGCGATCCCACCACTATCAGGCACTTCTGTCACAAGATGACTCGTCTAATACTCGTCTAAAATCAATAGAACAAGCATATCAATTCATTAATTGCCCATATCAATGCAATAAAATAAAGTATGTGATTTAGGGAAACTCAAGTCAACCCTCACTCGAGTTGTGCAATCCCAACTCAACATTAATTTATACCTTTATCTTCTCCGTTTGACGAAGACGAAGTCTCGAATTTAACTCTGTCCATACCCAATCTGGCAATGACAATATCGAATAGAGACAATATCAGTCTATAACACAGTTCAAAACCTGTTCTGATCAATACTCAAATCAAAACACAATCTGACCAATGTCAATAGACATACGGTACCACAATACAATCTCAATCACTACAGAATCTGCTCAATATCAATTTACGGATGTTTCGACGGCATAACACTACAGTCTCGATAACCCCGTCAATCTTAACATCACAGATATACTACCAGAACTCATTATCGATATCGGTATAACTCAGAATCTCAACGATAATACACATCTGATATCGAATCTCAATCAATTCAACTCCAAAAATCATAACAATTACATAAACAGTCTGTTCTTTAATCTGACTTCAAATATACGATGTCTACTGTATCAAAAACACCATATATGATTCATATTCGATTCTGACAATATCATAATTTCAAATCATGTCTAAACGTAACAAAACTTACGTCCAGTTGTAGCCTGCGTCGATAGGAGCACAGTACTGAAGTCGGATTGTAATTCGGACGGCCGGATCTTCCCCAATCACAAATCTAAATATCAAAAAGGCGTAAGGATTATTTCTTAACCTCCCACGACCCTTTTCTCGGAATTCTGAAGAGGAAATGAACTTTGCTATATATATATTGCATGTGGAGACCAAATGGCTTCATCGTGGTGCAACACGTCTCGCGCATATGCGCGTCCCACTCCGGCGCATATGCGCGAGACATTCTGTCTCGGCGCCTAACTTCTCAGCAACTCGCGCATATGCGCGCCCTTACTTCGCGCATATGCGCGAGAATCTCTGTTCTCGCAAAAATGCTGCTCCAATGCTCGCGCATATGCGCGCCACTGAGCCGCGCCTGTGCGCCTAAATCTCAGTCTCGGAACTTTGGCAATCTACCAGCTCACGCATATGCGCGTCCCTCATCCGCGCATGTGCGCAACATTCTCTAGACTCTGCACTTCTGGCATTCTCGCTCTCGCGCATATGCGCGTCCTGTCTCGCGCATATGCGCGAGATGTTCTGTCCCGCGGCTGCTGCTTCGCGCATATGCGCGACACTCCTCTGCGCATGTGCGCGCACTTCTCTGCCCGTTCACTCATGTACATGCATTACTAATCAAATTCATTCTAATGCACTTTAATTCCCGATATCTTCATTAATCACAAATTTGCCAAGTCATTCAGGATTAAGTACAATGATATAATCTCGGGCATTACAATATATCTAACAAAAATATTATATTTTGGCAGTAGAAAATAATGGATGATTATCTCTTTATTTGAAAATTAGAAAAAAAAAAGATAATGTAATTTGAAATTGGTCTATGATAACAATTAAGTTTGATGTCATGATATTAAAGTTGAGAGAATTATAATAATTAAGTTTGATGTCATGATATTTTTATTGAACTTTTATTCTCAAATTACAAAAAAAAAAATTCATTTTAATGAAATCATAAAAACATATTTTAATAAACGTGTATCTCATTTATATCTACAATATCTTAATAAAACATATATATATATATATTTTATTTTAATCTGTATTTTTTAATTAAATGATCTTATCCTCTATGACATAAAAATTATTATAGAAAATCATTTTTTATATTTTTTAAAAAAATATTTAACACAAAATTTTAATATAAATGCATGTATCACGTGCGAAAGGACAGTATTAGATATAATAGATGATGACCCTCTTTTAATAACACGTCGTTCATAGTTACCATACATCATCCGCTAACTTGTCCGGTTCTGGATTAATCTGTATAATGCGAGGACCGTAGGCAAAGTTCATGCCTAAGTTTTTGAGTTGATTCGATCAAGAAGTTGAAGTGACATGATAGCTCAACAAGTGCTTGTTTATTTTGTGAATTTGCAGTTTATAAATTAGGCTTGTAATAATATAGCCAAATCCAATACAGTTAGAAACCGTTTTTTCTAATTTAATAATTGTTACTTGTAATTTTACATATAACAAATATTATATTTAATTTTTAAAATATGTTGCTTAATAAATTACATATTTAGGTATTTATTGATTAAAGATAAAAAAATAACTAATTTCAATCCCATCTCCACCCGGTCATATTCATTTCCCATTTGGTCAACCATTCGATCAAATACGCTGACATCCGCTTGGATTTGACTCAGTTTTAGATTGAATTTTATATCAAATATGGAATCGATTTAATCTGTTATATTGGTTTGGTTCTATTACTTTATAATCTGAAATCGATCCGATAACATGTCTACTATGGTGTATGGTGACTTCTAACGAATGTTTTAACCAGTTTACTGGATGTAATTATATTTGCAAGCACTTTTGCACATAATTTGCTTCATATCGCATGCTTGGTACATGTCATGAGACGAAGAGTGACATGCTAGATGATGGATAGAAAAATGATAGAAATGAATAAATAAGATGATATAATAAAAATGATAGAAATGAATAAATAAGATGATATAATAAAGTGTATTTTTTTTTATTTGTGAGAGAAATCAATATGATATCAATTTCATAAAATTGATTTATGAGATCGTTTAACAGTCAGACTTATAATTTATCAAACTAGTTTTTTATATCATTTGTAAATGTATACATGGTTTCATAATCTTTTAAACTTGGTTAAAATCATTTTTATAGGTAAGTTTATCATAACAATTAGCAAAAACGAAATCCATGTTCAAGCCGACGGTTTGCACTTAAATTTTTAAATAATAAATTGTTTGACTCGCTGATATTCAATTCGAACTAGAATGATCTTTTCTACTCGCTATTCGATAGATCGAGCTCTTCAAATCCATTCGTCGTGGAAACGGTTTTCGGAGCATATCACCGAGTGTTGGTGTAGCAATGGTGCTGCTTCTGCTGGCGTTTTTCTTCCTTGGGGCGTTGGCCGTTGTTGCAGTGGAGGTGGTGGTGCTCTGGATTTTTGTACGCCGTTTGGCTCGGAAAGTTGAGCGAGAAGAAATCAGGGCCAAGGAAGTGGCCTCCGTTCCGTATGACGACCTCAGTTCATCTTTACACGAAAAGAAGGTGATCAATCAATCTGGCGATCCGTGTTTCTTCTTTTTGGTGAATTGAAAATTTATTTGTTTGTCATCTTTAGGTGTCGGTTTATTTGTTGATGCACGCTTCTGTGTCTTTGTCTGTAGGATGTAGTCGTTTCCGTTACATTTTTTTTTCTCTAAAACGAAGAATCATGCTGTGGAATATCAAATCCCACTTAATTTAGAATTAGGCGACGATGCAATTATGATGAAATTGAAGCCGTACATATGGGGTATCCGCGGAATGTGAATGAACGAGTCTAACAGTTTATGGTGCTGATATTCAAGGTGGATTTGGCTTTGCGGCGTTTTCTTGATTATCTTTCTGTCCAAATGCATTGTTCCAGGTCGTAAATTTGCCTTTGCCCCTTGAAACAAGCTTCATGGGAGTGCTCTCCTATTTCCAAATATTCTTTCCCATTACAGGGGATCATGTGTGTTGAAATTCAAGCGAATATCCGCTTTGTGTTTGTTAAATGCGTTAGAATGGTTCAGTAGTTGTTTTAGTTACTAGGTTTGTATCTATGCTGAAAACCCAACTTCTGTTACTGGATCTGGGGCAAGATTAACAGTCTGTTGAGGTCACCAACCTCCACTTCATTGTTCATGGGATTTGATGGTTGACATCTTCCTTTCATTTGCGCCAAAAAACTGCTTTTATCCATCTGTTTCGTGCTAGTATATAATTAATTTCTTGGGCTAGTGACGACACCTTGTCCGAAACAATTTGAGGCAATTGGTACGTCACAGACATGTCAACTTAACAACAGTGAAGTTTCCCGTTTAAAATCAAGCAAAAATTATGGGATGGGGGAGTTGCATTAAAATTTGTTTATCATTCTTCTTTCAGTAACAAATCTCGCATCATAATGTGCCCCTTTTGCTTGCATTCCGTTCTTTGACTTCCACCGAAACCTCACATATCTATGCTCGTGTCTCGCCTTCACATTAGTTTGAAATTTTATCATATAGAAATTCTTAATTTGACTTACCATATTTAACCTCTATGTTTGTGTTCTTTTTCATTGAATTGTTGCTTTGTCCAGGGGGCTCTATGGGTTTTAGAACCAGAAAAAGTCCCAAAATCTTGGTGTGATGGCAAATTGCCTGCGGAGCACAAACGGAGAAAAGATATCTTGGAGGTTTCACCTGTAAAAAAATTCGCAAGAATTGAAGATTGTTGCCTAATTCTGACCGAGTCCGATGGTTCCCAGGCAAATATTTTACTCAAGGGCTGCAAAATTGCTGCTGTTTCTGCAACAAACTTGTCCACAAAAAAATGGTAATGTTACTTTTTCTAGACAAATTTTACTGAACTAAAACTGTCCAATGACTTCCGATTTCAGAACCTAGTCATATTGATGCGCCATTTGGTATATTACTGTTGTGATTGTTATGCCTTTCCTTGTAGAGGGTTAATGGGTATGTTGATGAGTTTTTTATACATTTTTTTATTTTTTCATTCGAAGAGTATCTTACTAATAATCAATGAGTAGACTGTGCTCTGTCAAAAATTATGAATAGGGTTATAAATTGGCTGATTCTGAGCGCTTGGGTGTTCTAGTTTCTGCTATTGAGTGCTGCAAGCAGTAATCCTTAAGAATTTGATATGTTCCTAGTTTTTGAAAAAAATATTAGACAAGAAACCTTTATACTTGACAGGTTGCGAGAATTTACACCACACTGTTTTTCTAATAATGAGCTTAATCAAAACAAATAGATCATATAAGCATTATAGACTCATAAAAAAACTCCTAAAAATAGGCCAGCTAGAGATTTAGAATATGACTATTGACTACCAAACAATAAGTAAACCAATAAGACTCTTCCGCAGGGAGATACTTTATGGTAAAATTCGAACCCTTTCAGGGATAATACTGATCTTGGTCAAATTAATAGTCTGGCTTATCTAATTGTTGACCTTATGTTTTCTGCTTGTAAGGATTTTTATTTTGCTTCACGCCTTTAAGGATGTGTGAGTTCGATATCAGACTTTATCTGAGTCATGATAAGACTATATTCATGGCAGTAATGTACATAAAAAAGGATATAAAATCCTCTAACTTACTCTTATTCGTTTCGTGGATCCCGTTTAATTGCAGAAATTTATTGTTCCGGAATTTTCAATTAAATTATATCTTTTTCTAATGTGATATGTTTCAATTTCTGGAAGAGTTGTAGCTTAGATTAGTTTTCCTTTTCTTATAACAGGGCTAAAAGGTACCCAATCAAATTGGAGAGCAAGGATCCAGTTGTATATAAGGGATATAACATTGTTTACCTATATCTTGAGACATCTTGGGAGAAGGAATCCTGGTGCAAAGCTCTTCGTCTTGCTTCATGTGATGATGATGACAGAAATAGGTGGTTTTCCACATTGAATGTGGAGTTTCAGAAATACCTAGCAGTGCTAAATGTGGGCCCTTCGGTTGTGAGGCCCTCTGCAGGTTTCGGTGCAGAATTACTTGATAAGTCAGTAAAAGTTGACAATTCTTCATCAAAAGTTCGCCAGTTCCTGAAAAAACTTGCAAAGAAGGCTTCTAAAAAAGATCAAGAATATAAACTTGGTGGCACTTCAATATCAGGCCATGAAGAAAAAAAATTAAGCGAGAAATCACGCTCATTCCAAGACTTGATTCTTTCCTATGGGGCAGGAAAAGTTGCCTCAATAGAAAAGCCTCTGAATGTTTATTTTGATGATACTAATTTGTCATCGTCAATCTCAACATCAACAGATTCAGAAAGTAGAAATCATTTATCTGGAATATCTGATGCAGATTTTGACGAAGGAACGATGTGTTTGAATCTGTTAATTTCACGACTTTTCTTTGACGTGAAAAATAACCCAAAGATTAGTGATTCCATGCGACAAAGGATACAGGTTTGTGATATCTATTTGTTCCTACTTCCATACGCTGAAGCACATTAGACCATGTTTTACAAAATGTGCCACCAGTTATACATCCATAATAATGTCAGGACATATTATAACTTGCATATAGAACATGAAATTGCAGTGGATATCTCTGGTATCCTTCACATGATCTTGCCCAATTGGTGAACCTAGCTTATGAACATAGTGAGACCAATGAAACATAGAAGGAATTTTGATTTGAGCAACTGCGATTGTATGACAAGTGCAATTTGTCACCGACTAGTAATACTGATGGGAGTCCAAGTACTGCTCGTATAGGTCATTTGTCTAAGTACTATAATCGTGTTTGTTACCCTGAGATAAAAGAGTTGGTCAATGGCCAATTTAATAAATAATTAACTCAACAGATCTTATTATAACTCTTTCAATATACCACTAAAGGAAATATGCCAAAGTTGCCTGAGATTATGTGGTTTTTTGTAAGAATTAAGAAACGAGTTCTTAGTTTCTTTTTTTCTTTATGATTAGTTTAAAATTGTTTCGTCAAAAAATTTGGACGCTACTTTGAAATGTATGTATTCATGCAGTTCATATACTGATGATAAAATCAGTGTATGAGTATGTTTTGTGTATGTAACTAATTTCTGTACCATGCAATGCTATAGAAATCATTATCCGACATGCGAATGCCCAATTACATCGGTGACATCACATGTACAGCTATGGATCCTGGTAGTCTGCCTCCGCGAATCCTTGCGATGAGGGTCCTTCCCTCAAATATGAATGAGATGTGGGCCTTTGAAATTGATATAGAATATTTAGGGGGCACGATTCTTAATTTTGAGACAAGGCTTGAAGTTCGAGAACTGGAGTTGGAAGGAGAAAAAATGCAGTTGGAGACGAATGCAGTTGGTGATGTCACATCTGGTATCCTGGCAGATTTCGAAAGTATTGGAGAACAACTGAAGCATTCTGAAGAGGAGATGGATGAAACAAAACAAAAAGATGAAGCAAAACTTGGGCCAGGTGGTTTAGTTAATTCAATGCAGTTTTACTTATGTTGTACCATACGTTATACTATGCTAAACAGCGATAGACACATGACTTATCTTGTGACCATATTGATAGTTACTCCAAAACTATGCGAAACATATATAATTTTTTTGAAAGAAGCATGAGTTTCAAATGTGTGTGTAGTTGTGACCTGGCACCTGATTGATCAATTTTTAGGTACCTGAAAATCCAGCCCTGCGTTTAAATTAATTTATAGACTCTACACCAATACTCAATTGTTGGTTTGATATTGTACAAGAGTTTAACTGAACTTAATTGTTAAATATCTTTTCCTTAAGACTCTATCATCATTGAGTTGTATCATAATAAGAAATAGAACCTTTTTGTCATCTGAAACAACTGTTTTGTTAAATGTTGTTTCGGATTTAGGGTTCAGAGTATCGATCCCATCTGGGGATCAGATGTTCACTTCCCGGATAGTGAAGAGATTGGAGCTTCGTTTACAAAAGTATACGATGCATGCATATTTGATAGTGCTACCACTACCGAAGTTTGACATTATCTTGGGTATAGACTTGCTATTTTCTTATGGTGAAGTCATAGATTTTCGACAGAGGTCGTATCTGTTATACCACCTAGTGGGAAGCCATTTCTTAAACTGTATCATAATTGGGCTTTCGCCAAAGGTGATTTTGTTGACTTTTCTCACTATTTTTCATTTATATTACTTTAAAAAACTCACAGGTGAGAATGACAACTCCAAAAGTACTCAAAATGCATCATCTCAAACGTCTAGATGGAAGTCTATGCTGCATTCTATCACCAGACAGGTCTCACAGGTCTGTAAATGCCTTCTTTCTTCTGTAGGTGTTTCATACAATAATCTTATTCATGTCGAAAACAGACCTGCTATTATGTTTGGATGCATAGTATTAGACAGTAGACAACGCATTTTATCTTCCCTAAAATTTCAGCATGCATTGTATTATTGGTGAATTTGTTCGTATGGCTGGGTCTGGTGGAATTTTATTTTGGGCTACTTACAATTTTTGAAATTCCCCGTAATGTTTTAGTTTAACTCAAAAGGGATTGTGAAAATGTGATGGAGCGAGTTTATTAGAATTTTTAATTTATTATATCCAGATTTCAATCAGATTGATCATAATAGATTAAATTCCAACTATTCATATTCAAATATTTATGATCCTTTTTAACCAGTTACTAAATATATGTGCTAATAGAATGAAGTATAAATTAATTTCAGATTTATACCAGATTCATTGACAGCCATAGTATGTCTTAAAAAGTTTGTCTGCTCTACGAGAGGATAAATGACTTAATTTATTTGTTCACTTCATCCATCCAGCTTTTAGTAGAGAAAGCATTCATTTAATTCTGCCTTTTGGCTGGTCTCTTGATCCAATTTATATTCTTGAGCCTCCCCACCACACTTGCGCGAGAAACCACCCCCTTGATTACCTGCCCTTGAACAGTAACTGTTTGATGGAGATAAATAGCACTATTTTACTTTTTTCATTTTCTTGTTTTAATATCACCCCCTTCCACACATTTGTTACACTTTGAATGAATTAGTGTTATATATGGACGAATAATTTTATTATACTATTTAGAAGTTCAAGGGGGCAGAGGGAGGGCTTTTTGGTTTTTTTGGTATTCCATGAGATGCACAAATGTGTGTGTTGTTTGGGCTATGTTCCTGTCATTTAGTTGCTTTAACCTCCATAGTTTGGGAATAGTGTCACAAATGCTTGTTTCTAGGAAGACATGAATTGCAACAAAATGTGGAATTTCATCTCTAACATGATTATTCTTTATTGGGTGAAGGTTCCTATCTCATTAAGAATCAAGATTTCTTCTCTTCGTGGAACCATGCGACTGTACGTGAAGCCTCCACCGTCAGATCAAATTTGGTTTGGGTTCACATCTATGCCTGATATCGATTTTAACTTGGAATCTTCTGTTGGAGACCGCAAAATCACAAGCGGGCACCTTACCCTGTTGCTGATCAGTCGATTTAAGGTCAGATCTTTGTTTTTGCAAATAATTCTTCTTTAGCGTCTCATCTCTACGAATACAATTATTTCCATGAATGTATTATTTCATATGTCTTATAACTATCCTTCTCACTTCTTATTTTGATAGTTTCTCCAATTTCCTTCATCATACCAATTTATCAGAATACCTTAACGTTCCACTTGTTATACATGGTTGTTCTTCAGAAAGTTGCTCATATTTCATTTAAAAAATATCTTTTGCTTGAGTACCACTTACCTTTTTTCCTTCGCTTAAAACATCACATAGTGCCTTTGGCTCTTGTAGTTGTTGCCCACGACTGTTTCTGATCTATAGTCACCTTATTGTAATTTGTAAAGTTTGGGAATGAAATGAAAAGTATTGGGAAAAACAGCGTGGATTGGGTGACATATTGGCATAGAACGGAAAAAGCAGTGAAATAGACCATCTCTAGGGCATGGAATTACGAATAAATGGGTAGTACCACTTACCTTTTTTCCTTTGCTTAAAACATCATGTAGTGCCTTTGGCTCTTGTTGCCCATGACTGTTTCTGATCTTTAGTTATCTTATTGTAATTTGTTAAGTTTGGGAATGAAATGAAATGTATTGGGAAAAACAGCATGGATTGGGCGACATATTGGCATAGAACGGAAAAAGCAGTGAAGTGGACCATAAATCGGGCATGGAATTACGAATAAATGGGTAGTATAATATACAAAATATAATAAAAGAACATAGGAAAAAGCCTATAGATCTATACCCTCATGAATTGACACCGTGATCATCATTTTTCTTTCATTAATGGTAAATTGATTGATCAACATGATTATAGATTTTTCAGCGATGCTGATAATACATGATTCTCAAGGTGATATGTTATATGATTTTGTTCCTTCTCGTCAATGTACTTAACCAACCGACCATTTTTTCTTACGCTAATTAACAATATTGAATATTTATTAGATTAACATTGTAAGCAACACCAGCATGGAAACGAATATTTTCAGGGGTATTGGAGTTCATTAATTGATATTGTTATAGTAATTATAATGATGTATTTTTTAAATTGTTTCAGCGCCCATACTTAACTACATTTGATATTTCATGGTTCGACGCAGAAAAAAATAATTTGGATAATAGTTGCAATAATATATGGGTCGCCTCGGTGACATCTACCATGATCTTTCATGCAAACCATTATTCTTACCACTTGAAATTTGACATTCCTTTTTGACTACATGTTCTCCACCCAATCTAAGGTTTGAAGTCATAGCATTATTCTTGTTAAATTGTATATGCTGATTGCTGAATCTCCAAATTGTTTGAAATACTCCATCTTGATCTGAGCAAAATCATGGATGTTTATGCATGTGGTACACTTGTTTGCCACTGAGCACTTTTTTATAAGAATATATGCTTCACTAAAATAATAGGAGTTAGCTTTCCCTGGATTAGTTTGTTTATCCATGATCATCAGGAATCCGAGACTGATGTCCTGATCTTTCTTCAGGTGGCTATCCGTGAAACCTTGGTTCTTCCTAACCGTGTGAGTTTTGGCATTCCTTGGATGTTAGCTGAGAAAGATGACTGGGTCCCTAGGAATGTTGCTCCATTCACGTGGTATAAAAATAATCAAGATTTTGTTTCTAATAGCACAAAACGAGAAGGACCGGGCTTCCAATCTGGGGAAGCAACACACAACGTAGAAGCTAATCATGGAATTCCCTCTAGATCAGAAACCAACCTGGAAAAATCAAAAACTGTTGGTATTGTCCCAACGATAACTAGTAAATCTGTGGAACCTCTTGCAGCTTCATCAAGCTCCATGGATTACTCGACAGCGAAAGATAGTTCTTACGAAGAACTTAAAGCCCCTCTAGTTAAAAATGATAGACTGCAAGGTTTTGTCCCACGGAGCATAGAGGATAAGTCAGGTGCTTATACGTCCCAATCGCTTGAGTTTTTAGAGGGACAACATATTCATAACGAAGAAGAAGATGATACAAGACCAAGAAGAATTGGTACGAAAGAGCGAATGTTTGGGTTAGGAAAGAAAATGGGAGAAAAACTTGAGATGAGGAGGCGGCACATCGAAGAGAAGGGCCGAAATTTTGTGGAGAGAATGAGGGCGCCATGAGGATGAAGTTTGAGATCCTAAATGCCATTGCTTGCTGGCCGCATTGTTTTCTAGTCCTGTAGACTCGTTGTAAGAGTGTCTAAAGTCTTGCCTGCGCTTTTCCCATTTTTTGAACAATCTATTCTAGCATTTTCCGGGAGATCGAGTTGTACAAATTCAGCCTCTTGAATAGTGAATGACACAAAAGAAAAGCCTCTGATCTTAAGAGAGACATCATCAAACGTGTATAGCACCAACCAGTGGTTTTTTTTAGATATTACACAAGTTTTTTGGTCCTTGGCATGTGATTGTCAGATATTATACAAGGAATCATCATTTCCTCCAGTTTTTCATGTTGAATACTGGAGTAATAAGACTCGCAGAAATCAAAGGATACCCGAAGTTTTACTTCATTTTTGTTGAAGAGTCTCATTAGATTTAGTATTCTACGTTGCTAAGTTGCTCCAGGCAGAGAAAAGAGCAACTCCATATTATTATCAATAAATACGACAGAGACCAAATTTGTTACTTTTGAATGATTCAATCATGACAAAGGCAGGACCTACATTTGCAATTTAAACCCAATACTCCAAATTTCATTTTCAAGGCATAACTTACATTTTACAGTCGTGGGAAGCTACGCTAGCCGAGATTTAATCTGTCGTTGAGGTTTGTGTTGAATGCTGCACGGGCACACACATGGTTAAAAGTCTTGTAGAAAACATTAGAAATAACAGTAATGTTTGAAGAAAAATATTATTACCGCCTATAAATCTCGTGCATCTACCACAGTTGATGGATTGAGTCCCATGTCTAACCAGTAAGCTGTAATGGTAGCTTGATGGATTGAGTTCATGTCTGATCAGTAAGCTGTAATGGTAGTTTGAGAGGATCCTCATGGTAAGAAGCTTTGAATCAAATTTAGTTTAACAAATATCCATACAAGAAATAAAAAAAAACTATAAAAATCCATCTTTAACAGGATTCTTGGGAATTTAGTATGAATACTTCCTATGTTTTCACCCAAATAAGCATATCTCCACGTCATCGCTTAGTCCTCACGGCCAAACGACTTAATTTCTTCCTCTTGTCATTCATTCATGCTGTAACCAAGTAATATCAGAGGAACTTCGATATAAAATAGTTCTCCATTAGTATATAAGAATTATAACTTGCCATGCACAAAGGGAGAAGAACATGGATCTCCCAGAACTCACCAAAGCCTTTGCCATAACTGAATATCTACTTCATCGAGCTATAAGATCTCCCTTAGATAGATGAACCATTGAATAAACTTCGATTGAGCAAGTAAAAATTTCACCTCTCTTTCGGGCTGCAGGTACCGTCATGGGTACAGTTGTCATACTTCACGTAATCTATACCCTGTCATTTATGTTAGCTGGTTTGTGCCTTCACATGCAACTCTTGAAAACACACACTGACACACACGTGTGTGTGGGTATATACACACATGTATGTATGTATGTATTTAAACATAGTCCTACCCATGATGCAAAAGTATTTGCATCTTGTTTTTCATATTGGGAGATGATGTTTGATGTAAATTATTAGTTAGTGATACCCCATGAATAAGCCTATCAAAATTAGGTCCAAACCGGATTTTGAACCCCGGCTCATTCCTAGCAAAGGTAAAAGACTCATTACAGACCCATGTATTCTTCTATAAATACCAGGTTTGAGTGTCTAATTCATTCATTAAATATATTAATTTGTAGCAGCACCCTTACTTGCTCTCTCACTCTATTCTCAGTATCTGACTTGAACGTCGGAGGGGCTATGCCAGGACACCCTCCCGGCCCCCTTCTAACGGTCTCCTTCGTGATTTCAGGCCTATAGTAAGTTCGAGGTCTGCAGTAGGACTAGTATTATCTGGGCTCAGGTATTCCCCTATAAATACCAGGTTTGAGTATTTAATTCATTCATTCAATATATTAATTTGTAGCAGTACTCTTAGCTGCTCTCTCACTCTATTTGCAGTATCTAGCTTGAGAGTCGGAGAGCCTACGCCGATACGCCCTCCCGACCCCCTTCTAACAGTCTCCTTCGTGATTTCAGGCCTAGAGTAAGTTCGAGGTTTGCAATTGGAGTAGTATCATCTACTGGAATTGAACCCTAAATTTTCAGTGAGTATCCCTATCAAAGGTAAAAGGTCCATTACAGGCCCATGTACTCTCCTATAAATACTATGTTTGAGTGTAATTCATTCATTCAATATATTAATTTGTAGCAACACCCTTAGTTGCTCTCTCACTCTATTCACAGTATCTGACTTGAGCGTCAGAAATGTTATGCTGGGACACCCTCCCGGCCCCCTTCTAACGGTTTACTTCGTGATTTCAGGCCTAGAGTAAGTTCGAGGTCTGTAGTCGGACTAGTATCATTCGCTGGAATCGAACCCTAAATTTTCAGTGAGTATCAGTTAAGAAAACAAATTCTTACCCTGCATCAGAGTAAATTCAAAGTTTAATCCTTTTCTGTGAACGTAATCCGCCAGTGCTTTGATTCCCGAAGGGAATGTAGATAGATGCCTTTGGGACCAAATTCCCCATTTAGTTCAGCCCAGCAATCATCTGAAATCACAAGGAAATCATCACTAAGAAATAACATTTTACATGAGTTAGAAAATGAAGGGGGTGATAGTTTAGAGAATAAAGCTGTGAGAAATCTTGTATTCCATTAATTACCGAATGAAACAATACAGAGGTATTTATATACAATTGAAAAGAATAAAATAAAAGAATAATAATGAGATAATCTTCAATCTGTTATAACAGAAGAGACTTCTGCTATCTTCCAGAAGCATCAACAGATGAGATCCTCTACAACCAAGTGCATAGTGCATGACATCACTTGACTTCCCCCCGCAAGCTCAGCAGGGGATTTAAATCAATGCAGAGCTTGAGTCGTAGCCGATGAAAAGCAGTCGAGGATAACGGTTTAGTTAGGATATCAGCTGTTTGATCAATCGAGGGAACATGTTGAATACTTAGAGTTTTGGAGAGAACCTTTTCTCGTACAAAATATAGATCGAGTTCGATGTGCTTATATTTGGAGTGAAGCACCGGGTTTGCACTTAGAGATATAGTGCTAAGATTATCGCACCATAAAATTGGAGATTTGGACAGTGGGATGTGCAACTCAGCGAGCAAGGACTGGAGCCACATTAGTTCTGAAGTGGCATTTGCTAAGCTGCGGTATTCAGCCTCTGTACTGGAGCGAGAGACAACTGGCTGTTTCTTAGAGGACCAAGTGATAGGAGAGTTGCCTAGAAACCAACAGAAGCCCGAGGTAGAGCGACGATCATCTGGATCATTGGCCCAATCTGCATCACAATACCCAAAAAGAGACAGATTTGAAGAAGCAGTAAGTTGCAGGCCAAAGTTCATTGTGCCATTTAAGTAGCGGAGAATTCTCTTGACTGCCTTCCAATGTAGATGAAGAGGGGCTTGCATGAATTGACACACCTTATTCACACTATAAGCAATGTCTGGACGTGTAATAGTCAAATATTGGAGAGCACCCACTGTACTCCGATAGAGTGTGACATTATCAAAGAGATCTCTTTTTTTGGAAGAAAGTTTGAGACCAGACACCATTGGAGTAGGAAGAGGCTTGGCATTGTCCATCTTGGTTCGAGCAAGTAGGTCACAAATATACTTAGTTTGAGACATAAATAAGATGTCCTTTGTTGGTCGAGAGACCTCAATGCCCAAGAAATAAGAAAGATCACCCAAGTGCTTCAAGGAGAATTTAGCATCCAGCTGCAAAATAAGATCTTGGATTCGTGATGGATCGCTTCCTGTTATAATAATGTCATCAACATAGACAAGTACATAAATTATGTAAGATGATGAGTGTCGAATAAATAAAGATGCATCCGCCTTGGATTGAACAAAACTTATGGACTGAAGAACGTATTTAAGTTTGTCAAACCAAGCACGTGGTGCTTGTTTGAGTCCATATATGGCCTTATTGAGACGGCAAACAAGTGGCAATCCAGATTGAGAGCGCTCAAACCCAGGAGGTTGCTGCATAAAAATTGTTTCTTGAAGATGCCCATTAAGGAAAGCATTGTTGACATCTAACTGTTGTAAGGACCAACTCTTGGATAGAGCAATAGTAAGAACAACCCGAATTGTTGTTGGCTTAATGACAGGGCTAAAGGTTTCGGTGTAGTCAAGTCCAGCCGTTTGAGAGTAGCCTTTAGCTACAAGACGGGCTTTATATCGAGCCACAGACCCATCAGCATGAGTTTTAACTTTAAAGACCCACTTGCAGCCAATAATGGAAGCATCTTCAGGAGCAGGAACTAAGGACCATGTCTGATTTTGAATCAAAGCATCATATTCAGATCGCATAGCGTGGCGCCATTCGGAATGAGAGAGAGCTTCATGGAGAGACAGAGGTTCATGAACCTTGAGAAGCTGAGTAGCATACACCTTGGGTTTATAGATACCATCTTTAGACTGAGTAAGCATTGGATGGACATTCACAGGAGATGGTTCAGGTGGCCTAGGAACAACAGAAGGAGAGGAAGAAGAATCAAGAGGTGCAGAAGAAGTAGTATCAGTGGATGCCGAGGGTTCAAGATGTTGTGGGGAAGGGGCTGTAAAAGATGGAGAAATATATGGCAGTGTAGGTTGTGGAATGGAAGGAAGAAGTAGAGAAGGAGAAGATGAATTAATAGGGACAGTTGGGGCAGATGACGAGTGTGCAAAAGGAAAAGACAGTTCATCAAATTTGACATGCCGGGAGACATAAATGCGACCATCATCACTTAAACACTTATATCCCTTATGATGAGGGCTATATCCCAAAAACGTGCAAGATTGAGATCTAAACTCAAGTTTATGAGAGTTGTATGGTCGAAGATATGGAAAACAACGACACCCGAATACTCGAAGAAGTGAGTAATCAGGAGCAGCAGTGGTGAGACTGGTAAGTGGGACTGACCCATGTGTGGCAGTGGTGGGAAGACGATTGATGAGATAAACAGCAGTGGCAAAAGCATCATCCCAAAATCTGAGAGGCATGTGAACATGAGCAAGAAGGGATAGACCCATGTCAACAATATGTCGGTGTTTTCTCTCAACGACTCCATTTTGTTCGGAAGTGTGAGGACAAGTACGACGATGAACAATGCCAAAATGTTGAAAGAAAGAAACGAGAGGTCTAAATTCTCCTCCCCAGTCAGTTTGTATGGCCTTGATTTTGGTGTCAAATTGGAGTTCCACTTGAGTTTTGAATTGAAGAAAAATTCGAAATACCTCAGATTTGGTTTTAAGGAAAAAGATCCACGTAAATCTACTATAAGCATCGACAAAACTAAGATAGTAGCGATAACCATTGGTGGACATAGTGTGAGCCGGTCCCCATACGTCGGAGTAATTGTAATGGTTTGGTATAGCTTGTATCAGAGGAATCAAACACTAATCGATGACTTTTGCCAAGTTCACATGAGGAGCAAAAGCTGAAATTGTCATTCCTTGAAAGGGGAACATTACAGTGATGTAAAATTGTCCTTACAGTAGCTAAGTTTGGGTGTCCTAATCTATTGTGCCAGTGGTTGAGTATGGATGATGCCAATGTGGGAGGATCCTGGGCCACTTGATTGGAAGAGGAATGAGCTGAAAGAGGTTGAGCTACGAGACAAGCTGGTGCAAAGGATGAGAGAGGAGCATATTGTCCGAGCGAGAATCGATAGAGTCCCTCATGCAACGTGCCTTTGAGGAGGAGTTTCCCTGTTGTGCGATCCTTCACAGCACAAAAAGTGGGATGAAATTCAAAGAAAACACCATTGTCTGTGGCAAATTTACTAACACTAAGTAAATTTTTTTTGATAAGTGGGACTCGAAGGAGTTGTTTTAAATGAAGAACACGATATGATAAAGGAGAATAAAATTGAGAATTTCCGATGTGAGTGATAGGCAAACCTGTTCCATCTCCCATATGAATTTTACCTCCACCGCTATACTCAGATCCAATGGATAAATTGGAGAGATCATTGGTGACATGATGCGATGCACCAGAATCTGGAAACCGCCATTCATCGGGGACTATCTCAGATCGTGTCATGGCAGTAGCAGCTGTAGGAGTTTGATCAGGCACAAGACGAGCATGTTGGGTATTCGTAGTGGCAGTCCGATGTTCTTTGTAGGCAGGGACAAATTCTTTGTCAAACCTGTAGTAACATTTCTCAGCTACATGACCAGTGTAGCCACATATTTGGCATGTAGGACGATTGTTGGTGTTCCCGAACCAACCCTTTCTGCCTCCGCGATGAGATCGACCATAACCACGCCCTCTTCGATTGGACTGTCCCTGCGAGTAGTTGTGATTCTTTGATTGAGATGCAGTGGTATAATTGACTGTGGGAAGAGTTCCGTCAGCATTGATCGTGTATGATTCAATGCGGCCTTCATGTGAGAGGAGTAGAGCTCCTACTTCGGAAGATGACAATGCTTCAATACGAGATGTCACATGCACTACAACAGAGTCATATTCCATCCCTACTCCACCAAGGATATAAAGGATTTGATCGTCTTCAGAAATTAAGTGACCACATGATGCCAAAGTATCCACAATACCCTTCATCTTGCTAAGATAATCCTTCATGCTGAGATTACCCTTCTTTAAAGTCTGCAATTGAAGCTTGTATTGCATTATACGAGCTTTGGATCGAGTAGCAAAAAGGGTAGAAATCCTTTTCCAGATTTGAGCTGATGTGTGGCAGCCAACCATCTGGCCTTGTACTCCTTCGGTCATGGAGGCTAACAGGAAGGAAAAAAGAAGTTGATCATGTCTATGCCATGAGACATATTCTGGATTCAGTCCTTCCATATGATCATCACTGAGGACGATTTTGGGTGGAACGAAGGACGATTCATCAATGAAAGACTCAAGACCCAGACCACGAATGCCAGCCAAAATTTGAAGATTCCAGAGCAAAAAATTCTCATCACTGAGCTTGACAGAATTAATCTGATTTGCTGGGTTTATTGTTATCGGATTTGTGGAGGAATTGGTGAACACGGTGGAGCTTGACCCAAGATTCGAAGTGGCTTCCGCCATAGCGCTCTGATACCAAGTTAGAAAATGAAGGGGGTGATAGTTTAGAGAATAAAGCTGTGAGAAATCTTGTATTCCATTAATTACCGAATAAAACAATACAGAGGTATTTATATACAATTGAAAAGAATAAAATAAAAGAATAATAATGAGATAATCTTCAATCTGTTATAACAGAAGAGACTTCTGCTATCTTCCAGAAGCATCAACAGATGAGATCCTCTGCATAGTGCATGACATCACTTGACTACATGAATAATCAATCGAAGCAAGTTCGATGTTAACGTACCGATATTTATACACTGATCCTAGAGCAGCAAACCCGGTTGACACCACCGCATCCGCTGTCAGAAGAAACATGTAACATTTACTTATTTTTAGACCATAACATTTACGATCCATTATTGATTAAAGATCCAAGAAATGGAGTCACTTGTTTCTCTAATCAATTTTTCCTCAATGTCACACTTGAAATGATTCCAGCTGTTCCATCTGACGAAGAATTCATCATTACAATAACAATAGAGCATTGAAACCAGGTTTATATATACATACAGCCCCCTATCTTTGTGATATACTGAGAAGCAAAAGTCCCCTTGTTTTCGACGAATGTCGAGGAACAAATCTCACCCCATCTGAGGAGTTATGCCGAGCTCTTCATTCTTGGTCAATAAGTACTTCTTCTGTCAAGTAAACGGCACGATCCCAACGAGCCAGAAGCACCATAATGCCACAACCACTGGCGATATTCCTCGTACCTTCGAAGAATTAAGTAAACGATGCTCAACTGCTGATTTCCCTCCCATATTTTGATTGGCAAACTACTTCTTTAGATGCTACTCCAAATGTAAATGGATGACACACACACACACAGAGAAAAGGGACCTTAAATAGTTTACAATAGATGCAAGCAAGTCAACCATGAAGAAAGAAGAGTACAATGGAGATGAAGGCAAATGTGTTTATTCTTAGTATTAACTCCTAATCGTTATTAACATTTGACTTGATTATGTTAATTAATTTACAACGAAAATCATTTTAAAATTTTCATTTAATACGAGCCCAAAATCATTCATTGATTATAATTTCAATATTACAAATATTATAATTTAATGTTTTGTTTCCAACCATCACACAATAGACATGTTCACAAAACTAATTCAAAATACTATTTTTCAAAAGTTACTCCAACCGTTATTTATTTGTTAATTTTTAATTTTCAATCAAATTAGTTGTGAAGTTTGCTAACATTGTGTAGCTATTAGCTAGGCTAGTCTACTTATGTAAATGAGTTGTATGATAATAAAACTTTATCCTTTATTGATTTTTATGCAGTTTAGTCAACATGATCAATACCTCTCTATTTTTATTAGATTTTTGTCACATCGAATGCATTTTCTACTTATATAATTATCATATTTCATTTAAAATAATCGGTATTGAAATTTAATTCTTGATTAATTAGGTGAGAGGTGACTTGTAATATTTTCTTGTTTTATTGCCATCTTTTATATAAAGACTAAAAGTGATATTATTGAACTTTAGTGTTCGATTATATGCAAGAGTTGACATATAATATCTAACTTAAGTTAATTAACCATTTTTTTGGGAAATAAAAATGCTTCTCAATTTTAGTTATAAAAGAGACATAACTGAGTTCAGATATAGAATCAATCAGCCCGGACCTGTTGGCCAGTCACTCAATGCCGAAAAGGTCTTGAATTCGAGACTCAATTTTTTACGAGCCAAGCTACATTCATGTTTTAAAAAATGTTGACTAGATGACATAAAACACAGCAACTACATACAAGATTCGGTTATGGTCTACATCGAGAAAATGAATAAAGTTATCGTATTTTTATTATTTTCTTTTTCTTAATTTTGAATATATAATTATCATCCATTTAAATAATTGAAAAAATAATGATATATGATATAAATATCAGTTATATATGTACATTGTGAGACTAACCAAAAATAGAAAGCATGTTGATCGATAAAATTATATTTGAACTATATGGTGAGTTGTAGACCATCAACTAGTTACGTACGTAGATACGATAGACGAATGTTTTCTGCATAGATTAGTATTCATCTTTACTATCCGAAATTACACAATAAATCGAATGCATGTAAATTATCTTTTTGCAACTTTGATATTTATGCTGTTAAATTTTAGTTTCACTATGTTATATTTGTTTTTTTTTTTTTTTGTAATTCCAGTCATTTTTCTAAAATATCGACATAACACTGATATGTAATGCTACAATAGCATTGCTTAAGAAATAATGACTAAAACTGTTGAAACATGAACTTCTTGCTTCTTTTGTGTTGATGTTAGAAAAACATGAATTTCTTGCTTCTTTTGTGTTGAAGAAAGTAGTACATACTACATAGGTTAAAAAATTTATGTATACTGAATTTATCTAATTATTTACACATTACTTAAAATGTAAGATAAAATAATTAAAAGTACTTTATTACATTTGAAATATTCAAATGCAAAGCCTAGATTTGCAATTTAAACCCAATAGTCCTTCTTATTTCATTTTGGAGACAAAACGTACATTTTGCAGTCGTGGAAAGCTACGCTAGCCGAGATTTTTCCTTCCGCTGAGCTTCTTGTCGAATGCTGCACAGGCAAAAACATGGTTTTCTTATTTTTAAAAATAATTTTTTTTAACAAAAATAATAAAATAGAAAGAATGATGAAATGATGTTTGAAGAAAAATAAAGGGCCGTCTTGCGGTGTGGTTTATTCAATACTACCTTCAGGGTATTACTCTAAAGTTAATCCAACTATTTGTTTTTTTAACATTATCCAATGTTTTACATCACGTGAAAAAATGATATGTTTTTCTTTTAACCATTGATCAACCTTTAAGTTATTATGATCTTACCGCCCATAAATCTCGTATATCAACCACAGTTGATCAATCGGTGGAATGCTAGTGTTAGGGATCATATAGAATATTCACGCTCGTAGGCGAGTGATGAATCCTCGACTCAAACATATTGACTCTTTCTTATTTTGAAACTATACCTAACATCGTCAACTGATAACCCTCGTGGAGTCGGTAAAAAAATAAAATTGTTGTGCTAGTACATAAAGACTCTATGTTGTCTCGAGTCAAATGACTAATGATGTACAACTATAACCGTGAACTAATCCATTCAAGAAGTGATAACCTCTTGAAAGTTCGATGGAGGGTTGTTCAGTGTCTTATCTAATTAGCACTCTTCTGTATGAATGAACACATTCATGCTCTTACCAATGAAACATGGTGTTTACATCACGAATGTTAGTCTCGAGTTCGAGCGACTTTTATCCTTATTTTAGGTGGCTGATTCGACTATGAACGAATTTAAAATATATACAGTACAATTTCTAATGATTTTCATTATCTACGTTGCGAGATAGACCGCATGATACTATAGTATATTCAAAGGCTATGCAGCTTATATTAGTATACAGATGAAGTAAATGTCATAATTAGAAAAAACGTAAAATATAATTAAAAATAGTAAAAGATGCACACGCGTTTTATGTGTTATTATTATTTTTATTTTAATCAAATAATACTAAACGATTAACATGAAATTATTTTCAATTTAGAAGAATTGTTCTATTTAAAAAGGAAGTTTTGTTTAAATTTTTTTCTATGTAAAAAATATGGAGTGACTTGACGGGTTTTTTAGTAGGGTAAGAAGAGTAATTATAAAATTAAATATTATGATATTCTCTAAGGTAGTTACTTTAATGATCTCAACAAGCATAAGCCAAGAAATTAGGAATAAGCTGTAATATTTTAATCATAATGAGAGGCATGTTCTCAGAACAAGAAATTTTGTCAGATCAAATAAGAGAAAATTTTCATTTTGGTTTCGTATATTTGTTGTTTTGCAGATTTAGATTTTTTTTGAGATAGGTGATGATATGAGGCCTATGTGGTGTCTACATTTGTAGTGTTGCACAACGTTAACATTCTCGGTGAAAAATGATTTTGCAGGTTTAGATTTTTTTCAAAGAGATGATGATATGACGTCAATGTAGTGTTTGCATGTGTAATGTTGTGTAACATTAGAACTCTCGGTGAAAAATGACTAAAATTTTCAAAAATTAAAATATATAAGACTACCAAATTCGAACAAGATTGAAAATTAAAATCGCAAAATAACAAATATGTATACGTAGAAAATTGTGATTTCCCCTAACTATAGTATACGTAGAGCATTCATTTCAAGAGTATGGAGGATTACTCCAAAATAGAGGACGAACTTTGCTCCAACTCATCTTCATGTCCGGTCTCTATTGGTTTAGATGATGGCATAAATTACGAAAACGTTGTCTTCCAAAATTTCATAGTGGTCTTCTTTTTATTTTTTAATTTACTCTAGTGGGAAATAATGAACAAGGTCATGAAAAAATACATTACACGATTTATCACAAACATTATTATCTACTTAATTTAACATGATATGAATTAAACGTGCAATTTCCTTGGGCTTAGACAATTATAGACCTGATTTAACTTAACATGAATTAAACATTCGGTTTAATAATAACTTACGTGATTATTTAATACATTATACAATTTATTACAAACTCTTATCGAATTAGCTTCGGGTTAACAATACATCAAATAATTATATATATACTAGTTACTCTGCACGCGCGATGCGTGTGTACAGTTTTTTTTATAATTACTAAAGAACTAAAATGAAATTTGACAAATTATCGAATGACTAAAGTGCCATTTGAATTCATGAAATTAAAAAAAAAAAATGGTTTGTTGAAATTTTTTAAAAAAATTGTAATATTATATAAAATAAGGGCAAAATTGGAAAAGAAATTTGGTGTCCTATTTTGTCTCTATTAGACCCAAACTTAATATATAATATATATATATATATACACACTAGAAAAGTGCACGTGCGTTGCACGTGAGAACCTAAACTGCTGAAAATATATGTACGAAATTTTGATCATATTTAAATTAACTAAACATGGCTAATAGCATTTATCAATTGAAACAAACCAAGTCACAAAAAATAAAAAAATCATGACCATAGACGTTATATATATGAATCGGAGAAGTTATCTTATCCACTTGACACACTTTTCAATATACTTCTTGGTTGATTTTGACAATTCAACACCTCTTTGTCGTTTTTTGTTATAATATGCATATGATTTTGGTATACTCAACAAGTATCTGATCGTTTTTAACATCTATTATGTTATTCACAATCCTCATCTGTGATCTGACATGCTCGTAGTTTGCTTCCTTATCACGACATTTTTTCGGTTTTCTACATTGTTTTTATCTGATAATCTTATTTTTCCGACTATTTGTTTTGTTGTTAAATGATTTTTCAATTTTTGACAATCAACTATAACTCTTAAGAAAAAATGCTTTTAGTCGTGATAGATTTTCACTTGTGACTAAAAGTATGCATAACATGTATATTCTTCAACAACATAATCAATTAATAGTGTTGCACCTTCTTCAAACATTGTGATATTTGTGATATCATTTTTATATATTTAGTATCAATATTGTCAACATATAGCTATAATGTTAATAAATTATTAACAACTATTTCTCAATCACTGTGATAAAAAATACTTGAAGATCTCTTTAAATGAATATATCTTAGAATTGTGTCCTCGTTTAATTTGACGCAATTCAGGAAAGTCATCTCGTTCGTCATTTTTTTGAAAGCTTTAGAACAATGATTGCGTGCATCATATCATGAGGATGATATAATTTCAATCTAATTTATTGAGTCTAGAACATAATATTATATTATTCATTTAAACAAAACGAATTTTCTTCTCTTGAGTTGATATTTTGTTTTATAATATTTTATATCTTATGGAACGACATACAAAATTAATAATTATATTTAAAAAAATCTTGAGAAAAGACACAGATAACGTAATTAAGATATGCGTATGAGATATCATTCAAATATATGTCAACATATTTGTCTTATTCAATATCTCATCTAATAATACAATTGTTTATATTTCATAAGCATTTTATGATAGTCAAAATTAATTTTATGAAATATTGTAGAATTCTATTTGAATTTCAATATTTGGCTAAGTGAATTTTTTTGGCGAGGAGTTTTCTATGCTAGCATCGTATATCTTATTAATTAGTTGGCTAGACACTTTAACTAAAAAAAGAGACAAAAACAAC
>NC_133323.1:6903511-6953541 GCF_012295235.1 Primulina huaijiensis | reverse complement strand
AACAGTGTTATGGCATAGAAAGCTCGGGTATATGTCAGAACGAGGATTGAAAATTTTCTCAGAACGGAAGCTGCTGCCGGGACTTACAAAAGTGTCATTACCCTTTTGTGAGCACTGTGTTACCAGTAAACAACACAGATTAAAGTTTGGCACTTCTACTGCCAGGAGCAAAAGCATGTTGGAGCCGATTCATTCGGATGTTTGTCAAGCACCGGTTGTATCCCTAGGAGGAGCGAGATATTTTGTCTCGTTCATTGATGATTTCTCTAGGAGATGTTGGGTGTATCCAATTAAGAAGAAATCAGATGTTTTTCAGATCTTCAAAGATTTCAAAGAGCGGGTTGAACTTGATTCTGAGAAGAAAATCAAGTGTCTGAGATCTGACAATGGAGGAGAATATAGCTGTGACAAGTTTGATGCATATTGTCAACATGAAGGAATCAAAAGACAGTTCACAACGGCTTCACACCTCAACAGAATGGAGTGACAAAGCGGATGAACAGGACCTTGTTAACAAGAGCTATGTTGAGGACTGCGGGTCTAGACAAGTCATTTTGGGCAGAAGCAGTCAAAATCGCTTGTTATATTATCAATTGTTCTCCTTCAGTAGCGATTGATCTGAAGACTCCGATGGAGATGTGGACTGGGAAGCCGACAGATTATTCTCATTTGCATACATTTGGAAGTCCGGTGTACGTTCTGTACAATGAACAAGAAAGATCGAAGTTAGATTCCAAATCCAGAAAATGTATCTTCTTGGGTTATGCTGATAGAGTAAAGGGGTTTCGCTTGTTTTATCCTACTGTTCACAAGCTTGTCATCAGCAGGGATGTTATCTTCGAGGAAGATAAAGTAAAGGGAGATAAAGGCACACTGAATTCAGAAACTAGTATATTTCAGGTGGAAAATAAGACGGACGAAGGTCAAGTTTCTTGTAAAGCAGTACCAGAGCACGAAGAACAAGAACAAGTTGAGTCTGAAGTTTCCAATGTGAGGCAGTCAACTCGAGACAGAAGACCACCAGGTTGGCTTTCAGATTATGTCACTGAAAGCAATATTGCATATTGTCTATTATCAGAGGATGGTGTGCCATCGAGTTTCCACGAGGCTACTCAAAGCTCGGATATATCCTTGTGGATGATAGCAATGCAAGAAGAATTAGAAGCATTAGATAGGAATCAAACTTGGGATCTTGTTACACTACCACGAGGAAGGAAAGCCATTGAAAATAGATGGGTCTATAAGATCAAGCGTGATGACAATAACCAAGTGGAGCGGTATCGTGCTAGATTGGTGGTAAAAATGTATACCCAGAAAGAAGGCATTGACTTCAATGAGATATTTTCTCTTGTGGTTCGGTGTACAACAGTCAGATTTTGTGCGGCGTTTGACCTACATCTAGAACAGCTAGATGTGAAAACGGCGTTTCTTCATGGAGATCTTGAAGAAGAAATCTATATGCTCAAGCCAGAAGATTTTGCGGAAAAAGGCAAAGAGAACTTGGTTTGCAGGTTGAACAAATCTCTGTATGGTCTCAAACAGGCGCCGAGGTATTGGTACAAGAGATTTGATTCATATATCATGAGCCTTGGATACAACAGACTGAGTGCAGACCCTTGTTCCTATTTCAAGAGGTCTGGTGATGATTATATCATTTTGATGTTGTATGTGGACGACATGTTAGTAGCAGGCCCAAACAAAGATCAGGTCCAAGGATTGAAGGCACAGTTGGCTAGGGAATTTGATATGAAGGATTTGGGACCAGCAAACAAGATTCTAGGGATGCAAGTTCACCGAGACAGAAGTAACAGAAAGATTTGACTTTCCCAGAAAAATTATTTGAAGAAAATCTTGCAACGCTTCAACATGCAAGATAGTAAGCCAATTTCGACCCATCTTCCTATTAACTTCAAGTTATCATCCGAGATGTGTCCTAGCAGTGAAGCAGAGAGGATGGAGATGTCTCGAGTACCATATGCATCAGCAGTGGGAAGTTTGATGTTCGCGATGATCTGTACAAAACCGGACATTGCTCAAGCAGTGGGAGCAGTTAGTCGGTATATGGCGAATCTTGGAAGAGAGCATTGGAGCACTGTTAAGAGGATCTTTAGATACATTAAGGGTACCTCGAATGCTGCATTATGTTATGGAGGATCGGATTTTACACTCAGGGACTATGTCCATTCAGATTATGCATGTGATCCTGATAAGAGAAAATCTACTACTGGTTATGTGTTTACACTTGCAGGAGGAGGTGTAAGATGGGTTTCAAAATTGCAAACAGTTGTGGCGTTATCTACAACGGAGGCAGAATACATAGCAGCTACTCAAGCTTGCAAGGAGGCAATATGGATTAAAATGTTATTGGAGGAGATCGGGCACAAACAAGAGAATGTTCTTTTGTTTTGTGACAGTCAGAGTGCCTTGCACATCGCAAGGAATCCAGCCTTTCATTCCAGGACGAAACACATTGGAATACAATTTCATTTTGTGCGGGAAGTAGTAGAAGAAGGAAACGTGGATATGCAGAAGATCCATACAAAGGATAGCATAGCTGATTTTCTGATCAAGCCAGTGAACACTGATAAGTTTGAGTGGTGTAGATCCTCAAGTGATCTAATAGAAACGTAAGCAGCAGGGAATAGCAAGATTGAAAAGATGTGTGGAGATGTGTTTTATTCTCAATCAAATATCCAAGTGGGAGAAATGTCGGCAATATGAGCATTAAATGGACGAGTCAACAAAGGTTGGTATTTTTGACTCAGATAGAAAAGAACGCGTTTTATATGCGGTAGGATGCGTTCAGACGGAACGCGTTTTTAACGCGTTTTCACACTGACAGGAAGTTCTATAAATAGATCTCTATTCCTTCATTCTGATATCATCCCTTCTTCGAGTTTTCTCTCATCTTATAAGCATTTGAGTGCTTAGTTCTATAATATTTGTGAGGTGTTTGTTCTCCTGTATTAAGAGAGTGTGTGTTCTCTTTGGAAACACAGTGAGTGAGTTGTACACCACAAAATATTATAGTGAAAATTCTTTTCATCTTGTCCGTGGTTTTTACCCTAATAATTTTTATGGGTTTTCCACATAAATATCGGTGTCCAGTTTATTCTTTATTTTCTGGTTTTATTATCTCAAATTACCGCAAGTGGGACCAACAACATCTACATATTCAGCTATCTCACTAACTATCCTAGGATTGGGACTCAACATACTCGACATATTTAATTACAGTTGCTAAAGATTTGAAGATATCAATTGCAAATTTTAATTCATCCTTACTGATATTTACGAAAATACATTGTAATTAATTTAAATATTTGTTCGTATTGATTTGTATAAGAATTTTAATTTGATATATTTTGTTTAGCTTTTTTTGTTGAATTATTTTATTTAATTTTTGGTGAACTTTTTCTACCACATTAAAAAAAATAATAGGTTTTTTTTTTTTCTATAAAGTATTAACTTTTAACACAAAAAAATATTTTTTCATGAGTCGAGTATGTATCAGTGTATCTCACAAAATTGTTTTGTGTTAAAAAAATTAGTTAATGTCTAGATTTTTTTTAATTAAATTTTTTTTACTACATATTCATGTAGATAAGTAACAAAATTCATAAAAGAGATCGAAAAAAAATTAATTGTTAATTAATCAATAAATAATAATGGAGACGAATAATCAAATAAAATCACAATACTAATTTTGGAAAATGTTATCCGAAGGGAGTTAAAATAGTCCCAATATTGCTGCTAGCAGAGCAGGGAAGCGAATGGCTTTGCTCGTGGTGCCTTCGGTATCCTCTGTTCCCGTGAGTCCAATCCCCCTTAGCTACCCTTTTGCGCCTGCAAAACAGTTGATTTTCACGTCCAATCGGCGATATTGGAGAAGGAATGATGTGTTAGCTAGGCGTGGTGGGTTTCGAGTTGGGGCATGTTTGTTCGATCCCAGTAGTATCCAGCCACCCATTCTCAAGGAAGCTCTCAAGGTAAACTCGTTTCTTATCTTTCATATCAATTTTTGGGGATAATTCACTGTGTGTTCTGAATTTGGTTTCTTCTCAGTGTTTTGTGGAATTATAGATTTTGATTTCTTAGCGAAACAGTTTTATGTGTTTCATCTCTTGATCTTGGTATTTATCAATTGAATTTGAGGTGTATAGGTGAGTTTGTTTGTATTCATTAGGTGTTCAGATTTGTTTTCGACTGTGTGTGGAAGAGTTCTTTAGTATGGTCTTATGCCAATGATTTCACCTTTGAGTTTGTTACCCCAAGGAAATCTAATCGCGGGTAGTGTTAAGTTGCAATCAATTTTTACGAAGATCCCTTAGGGGCACCGAAACTTGTCTCGGCTTTATCAGTGTGCTGCTAAATGGGTTCAATCAAGTTACTAGCCTGAATGCTCATTTGCCCATGTCCGAAAATGATTCTGATGTGTTTGGTGAAATGCTGAGATCTGGAATTTTCCCAGATTACTTTTTGTATCTTGTTCTTCCGAATCATGTGCGTTCAGGCTTGAGGTCGTAAGAATGAATGATTCACCGCCATTTATGAAAATTCAATCTTTAATTGGATTTTTTCGTATGTAATTCATTGATTGAAGCAGACTCGGAGTGTGGGATAGTGGTTATTAGCTTGTCCAGGAATGTGTTTGATGTTATAGATGAGAATGATGTTGTTGCATATTACTCAATGAATAGTGGGCTTGCGAGTGGAGGTAGGTTGTGTCAAGCCGAGAGTTTATTTGATGAAATTCCTCAGAGAGATGAAGTGAGTCAGATCACAATATTGGATGGGTATGTGAAGGCTGGAAAGATGAGTGAGGTGCTTGTGCTGTTGAGAGGATGTAATTGCTGGAAGATGTGCAAGGCATTTGCACTGTTTAAAGTGTGCAATTGCTCAAAAGATGAATGAGGCATTTGCTGTCTATATGTTGCCATTGAGGAGTGTAGTTTCTTGGTCTACTGTTATGTCGGGGTATGCAAAACTGAGTGACACTGAAATGGCTTGGGTATTGTTAGATAAATGCCGACGAAGACTTAGATGATAATTCTGTCCGGATATGGAGAAATGGGGCTTGTGAAGGAGGCAATTGAGTTGTATGATCAAATGGAGGAGGCGGGGGTTTAATCTCGATGATGGAGCTTCTGTTAGTATTCTGCAAGTGCAGAACCTGGTTTGCTAGGTTCAGGGAAAAGGTTTCATCGGTCAATAATAAAGATTAGGTATAAATTTAATATCCTGGTGAGAATTGCCTTAATATATGGAAATTGTGACGACTTGAACGAGGCATGGAACGTTTTTTAAGGCAATGGGAATTTTTTTTTTGGGCAAAGTGTAAGCCTTTATTCCTTACCAGTAGGATTAAGCTGTTTTACTGCTTCATAAATCTTGTGAGATTTCGCACAAAGCCAGGGATTATCACAAACATATCATTTGATAGACTGAGTGATCTAGGTACCTATCTTAAATAGGATTGCTTGCATTCCAAACTTGATTGTATACTCTTGATGTGGATCTGAAATAGCCTTGCGCTCATTTTCCTCGTAGCATATCTGATCAGGTTACAGGTATCAATTTGCAGCTATGAAGCATGCATACTGGGTCATAACCAAGGGAAATGTTTAGCATGAGAACAACATACAATCAAGTTTGGAAATGTAAATTGAGTCTCTTTTGGTTAGAAAGTTCTGAATCTATGTAGTTTGTTGCATCTAAGATGATAGCATATTCTAGCTCCGACTAACCAGGCCCTTTATCCTTTACAACACCTTTGCACCTGTGAGGAGTGCGTCTTCAGTCACCCACCATAGGACGTGCTTTGTTAAAACATGGTGAACAGTTACTGGACAAATATTCCTTCTCTCACTTCCTGTTCTAAAGTTTGATAACCAACACTTGTTGATTTACCATTCTTTGATAATGATTATTTCAGCAAAATGGGAGGCTAATTTTTTCCATTGGATGAGTTTCTATATTGTTGAATAATTTGCAGGAGCCTGTAGCTTTCGTGGGAGGGATATTTGCGGGGCTCCTGAGGCTCGATTTAAATGAAGAGCCGTTGAAGGAATGGGTGAGCAGAACGGTCCAAGCTGCTGGGCTAAGTATGGAAGAAATTGAGAGGGGTGATGGTGTTGAAGCTGAAGAAACGGTACCACAGCAGATAGAGATAGAATGATATAAGTGTCATCAATCAGTGTTGCTTATTGCAAATATTTGGTACTTAATAAATCCACACATCAGTTATTGGATTATCATTATTAGCTTATTGTAATCAAGGGAATATTGAAAAAGAGTTTTTCTGAATTTTAGAAGAAAAATTAAAATCTAAAAGTCAAATTTATTTATTTAGACTATCGGTTTTTATAATCATACAAGCATGATCGATTTAGCAAAAATACTTTTCTATGACAAAACAATTCCTAACCAAATCTATCCTTTGTACGTTTATTTTATGTACGGTAGTAATTCTACACACATGTACTGATAAATTAATTTTTTTGTGTATAATATTTTTCAATATTAAGTAATTTTCTGTGAAAAAAATTAAAAATTTAAGGAAATAAATAATTTAAAGATAATTTTTGTAAGACTTTACATTTAGTAATAATTAAAAATCTATACTTATAATATCATTAAGGTTTATAAGGTTGAGAAACTTAAAGTAAGTAATTTTGTTGTAATGATATAATTTTTGAATTTACAAAACTCTCTCAAAATTCAAAATAAGTTCATTTTTATGTGATATAAATACTCCACTATATTTTAATAAATCTGTAATCCATTTATAAGTATCGTATCTCATCAAAGTACAATACATTTAAAATTATTAAAATATTTTTTCATCATTATCTATTTTTTTGAATAATATCATTCCTAGGTAAAAAAATTTATTGTAAAGATCTAAAAAAATAATAAAAAATTATTTAAAGACAAAAATTATTTTTAAATTTAAGATGTTTATAATAGTTTTTAGATTAGATCTCCTATTGTTAATTAAACTTGAATAAGATTGAAATAAAATTTTTAGCCATGACATAATATTGAGATAGTTCTATATTATTGGATTTGATAATATAGAATTTTTCAAATTTTATTTAAGCTTTTTTAGATTAATTTTAAGAGTATATCAATAATGAGACAATATTACGGGTCTATATCCGTTAGACGGGTCAACTCGAACCATATAAAAGTACTACTTTTACATAAAAAAAAATTAATAAATTTTCATAAATTGAGTGAGTCGAAGATCTGTTTCACAAAATTAATATGTGAAACAGTCTTATAAGAATTTTTGCGTAATTTTTTAATATGTGATATAAATAGATGGATAACCATTTTCAGTGTCATCTCAATTATTTCCTTATGAAAATGATTTAGTGTATATATATAAATCTGATTGAGTAATTTGTTTTTGGTAGAAGTAAAAATTTACGGTAAAAGTAAAAATCTCAAACTCACAAAGTATATTAAACTACACCCTTTATAAAATTTTCTCCACTCAATTGCTTTTTTTCTTCACAAATTGAGAAACCTATTTATAGAATTTCTTTGAAAATAATCTAAAAATAAATATATCATTACATATGTCATCACACACTAATTTTCAATATTTACAACTCTTATTTTCAACATTCAATAATTTCAATTCTTATTTTCAACATTCAATAATTTCAACTCTTATTTTCAACATTATCCCTTATGATGATGATCATGATACAATTATTGTCTTCATTACGTGTTTTTATATTGTCTCGTTAAAAATCTTACTAAAAAAACACATTGGGATAAAAACCATAGTAAGAGAAAAAGATTGCAGTCACGTAAACTTTCCCTCATGTTAACACAAACGATTCTTCACAAATTTCGTAGATTATGCATCTCAATGTTATATATATGCTTTCTAAATATTGTAGTATGAAATGCATTTGTGAATAGATCTATTGAGTTTTCACTTGATTGAATGTAACGAATATCAATTTCTTTATTTTTCTCAAGTTCTTGGGTGAATGCGAAGAACTTAGAGTGAATATGTTTAGTTCTGTTGTTTTTTATGTATCTTTCTTTCATTTGAGCAAAACATGTAGCATTATCTTCATATAGTATCACGAGCTTTTTGTCGAATGATAATCCGTATGAGATTTGGATATGTTGGATCATTTATTTTAGCCACACACATTCACGGTTTGCTTCATGTAATTCAATAATCTCGACGTGATTTGATGAAGTTGTTACGAGTGTTTATTTCTGTGAACGCCAAGAAATTGCAGTGCCTCCACGAGTAAATACATATCCGGTTTGAGAACGTACCTTGTGTGGATCAGATAAGTATTCAACATCAGCATAACCAATTATATTTTGATTGATATCTTTTGAATACAAAAGTCCCAAGTCTGTTGTTCCTCGTAGATAACCGAATATATTTTTAATTCTGTTCCAATATCTCTTTGTTGGATATGAGTTAAATCTTGTCGATAAATTTACAGCAAAAGATATATCAGATCTTGTATAATTTGCAAGATATATAAGGGCACCAATAGCACTTAAATATGATACTTCTGGATCAATAATAAATTCATCATCTTCACATGGACGGAATGAATCTTTTTTATGTTTAGTGATCTAACAACCATTGGAGTACTTAAAGGATTTGATTTATCCATATTAAAATATTTAAGGACCTTTTATGTATAATTTGATTAATGAACAAATATTCTACATTCTTTTTGTTCAATTTGCAAACCTAGACAATACTTTGTTTTTCCAAGGTCTTTCGTGTCAAATTCTTCCTTCAATTACAACACAACTTCTTGAATTTCCTTATCCGTTCTAATGATGTTTAAATCATCAACATATACAGTAATAATTACGAATCCGAGTGGTATTTTCTTAATGAAACGCAAGGACATATTGAATTGTTTACATATCTTTTTTTATTTAGTGTCCACTTAGCCGATTATATCACATTCGGTCGAATTGCTTTAACCCATATAATGATCTTTACAATTTCACAGAATAAAATTCTTTGGGTTTTGAACTTTGTGTTTCAAACATCTTAAATCCTTTAGGAATTTTCATATATATATTACTATCGAGTGATCCGTATAAGTAAGTTGTGACAACATCCATAAGACGCATTTCTAAATTTTCAAATACCGTCAAACTAATCAAATACCGAAATGTCATGCATCCATAACGAGAAAATACGTTTCTTCATAATCAATTCCAGGTCTTTGAGAAAAATCTTGTGCAATAAGTCGAGCTTTATATCTTACTATTTCATTTTTCTCATTTCGCTTTCGAATAAAAAATCATTTGTACCCAAGAGGTTTTACACCTTCAGGTGTAAGGACTATAGGTCCAAAAACATTACGTTTATTTAGCGAATCCAATTCAACCTGAATGGTATCTTTCCATTTTATCCAGTCCTGTCGATTTTTATATTCACCAAAAGATTTTGGTTCATGCTCTTCATTATCATTTATGATGTCAAATGCATTTATGATGTCAAATGCCACATTGTAAGAAAATATCTCATCAATTTCTTTTATATCTTTCTGGTTCTATATTTTTCCAGTATTAATATAATTGATAGAGATTTTACGATTCTCATCGGTTTTTGGTTCTAGCAGAACATTTCATCATGATGTATTTCTGTTGGAATATCATTCTCTATTTTGTGTTCATCGTGTTTCTCTATGAATTTGTTTTCGAGGATTTTTTCATTGGAACCGATTGGCCTTCCACGTATCAATCTTTTTATGATATCATGAGTGTCTTCAATTTGTTTATTTGGAATTTCAATTCGAGCAGGAGCATTTACAGCATGTATATATGATTTAGTTACCTCTTTTGTGTCTGCAAATACATCTGATATTTGATTTGTTATTCTTTGCAAGTGCATAATTTGCTGTACATCTTTTTCACATTGTTTAGTTTTTGAATCCAGATGTAACAAGGATGATGTATACCATGTAATTTTCTTTTCGATATGTCTGTTTTCTCCCCTTAACACTGGGAAGATTTCCTCATTAAAATGAAAATCAGCAAAACGTGCTGTAAACACGTCGCTTGTCTGAGGCTCAAGATATTGAATAATTGATGGGCTATCATAACCAATATAAATTCTGATCTTTCTTTGATGTCTCATTTTTTTCGTTGAGGCGGTGCAATAGGCACATATACCATACATCCAAAAATTCTCATATGAGAAATGTCTGGTTCTTTACCAAAGACAAGCTGCAATTGGGAGTATTTATGATATGCACTTGGTCTGATGCAAATTAACGTAGCAGCATGTAAAATTGCATGTCCCCATATAGAAACATGGAGTTTTGTTTTCATAATCATTGGTCTAACAATCAGTTGTAGAGTTTAATCAATAATTCATCTAATTCATTTTTTGTATGTACATGAGCAACACGATGCTCAACAGTGATTCCCATTTACATACAATAACAATTGAAAGTATGAAAAGTAAATTCACCAGCATTATCAAGTCTAATTTTTTTGATTGTATGATCGAGAAATTGATTCCGCAATTTTATTATTCGATCAAGTAATCTTGCAAATGCCACATTTTGAGTTGATAATAAATATACATGTGGCCATCTGTTAGAGGCATCGATCAATACCATAAAGTATCTAAATGGTCCACATGGTAGATGAATTGGCCCACAAATATCACGTTCAAGAAACATGAGTGATTCAGTTTGAATTTTAGCTGTGATGGTCTTATAATAAGTTTTCCAAGAGAACATGTTTTGCATTGAAACTTAATATTTTGAAAGATCTTCTGGTCTTTCAGCGGATAACCATGTGTATTTTCCATAATTTTCCACATCATTGTCGAACTAGGATGTCCTAATCGATCATGTCAATTGATTAATATTGAAGAATTATCAACTACCATGTTTGATTCAATTGGAATTATACGTGTATAATGAAATCTAGTAGGGAACATTGATAGTTTTTCAACTACATATTTCTTTCCTGATTTATATGTGGTAAGACATATATATTTATCATTTCCTTCATTTATTGTCTAAGTATCATACCCATGAGAATATATGTCATTAAAACTCAACAAATTTCTTTTATATTGTGATGAATATAAATCATTATTTATCAGAAATTCTGTACCATTAGATAACAAAAAATGTGCTTTATCACAACTTTTAATCAAGTCTACATGACCTAATATTGTATTCACCATTGTTTTTGTTGTTTTAGTTTCAAGAAATATCTTTTATCTCATAGAATAGTATGTGTTGTACCACTATCAGGTATGCAAACTTCCATGGGAGTAGTTCTTTATTTAGCTTTGTTCATAGCATTTTATATATTTGAACTTAAAAAAAATGCAATGAAAAAATTACCGAAAATACAAATGTAATTTATTGAAAAATATAATGCATACCATAATTATACAATAAAACATTAGTATATGAGCACATGAAAAATAAAATATTTTACATTTCTATTCCACCAATATATTGATTATTTTAAGAGCAATCATTCAAAAAATCTGCAGTATCAAAATGAGTTGAATCACTCAAACGGTCATTGTGTTCAGTGAAGTTGGTCTCGTTTTCTTTTCCCTTTATCGATTCTTTATAGAGCTTACAAAGGTGCTCGTGGGTTCGACAAATACAAGATCAATGTTCTGGAGTGATGCATCTAAAACAAAACTTTCAAATTGTTTTGAGTGATTTTCATTAACACTCATATTCTCATGATGCCTTTTTAGTAGGTGGTTCGTGACACCTTTTTGAGATGACTTATAGAAGTAACTATCTCGATTGTTTTCAAAACCACGGCCGCGACCACGACCACAACCACGACCACGATCTCGACCAAAACCTTGTCTTTGACTTTGATTTTGGTTTCCAGGTGTAAATTCATTTTTACTTACAACATTTACTTCTGGAAATGTTGTTGATCTAGTGGCTTGGGACTGATGATTTCTCATTAGCAGCTCGTTATTCTTTTCCGCTACAAGAAAACATGCGATAAGTTCAAAATATCTCGCAAATACACGCACTCTATATTATTGTTGTAGAGTTATTTATATTTGATGCGTGAAATGTGAAAAATATTTTTCAAGCATTTCCGATTTCGTAACTTCATGTCCACAAAATTTTAATTGTGAGATTATTCGATACATTGTCAAGTTGTAATCACTGACTTTCTTAAAATCTTGAAATCTTAACATATTCAATTCATCCCGGACAGTCGAAAATATAACTTCCTTTATATGTTCAACTCTTTCCTTTATTCCTTTCCATAAAGCCATGTGATCTTTTTCAATAAAATATTCATATTTTAATCCTTCATCAAGATGCCGACACAAAAATATCATAGCTTTTGCTTTTTCTCGTGATGATGAGATACCATTTTTTTTAAAAGTCTCATTTAGACCCAATGACTCGAGATGCATTTCTACAAAATTCGAGTTTTGCCAAATTTGACATGATGATTGATGATGCTATAAAAATAACAATGCATTTTATTAGTTAAGTTCTAAAATTATTAATATGACAATACGAAAGAACATATAAATTATAAGTACGAGTATTCTTAAAAATAAAGAAAAAACGCGAGGTGGATATTCTCCGATAAATACAAAACTAGTGAGTATAATAACCAAAATAATTATACAAAATAGCCTTGAAAGAACCATTTTCTTCTTCTTCGAAAATTTTGATGAAGAAAATTTTTAAGGAGGAAGAGTAAGTTTGGAGTGATTGAATGTGCTTATAAAATCATATTTATAGAATAAAAACTAGCCGTTTATGACCGTTACAAAATCTTAAAAAAATAAATGTATGTATACGTAAATTTTATGGTAATAATATGACGAATATAATGTTAATCATGTTTAACTAATTATGTATATCACATCACATTATTATAATAAGATGTCATAAACTCCTTTTATTTAATAATATGATATTGCTCAAATANAACAATAAAATAAATTTTCTTACTTTTAAATATTGTTACTTTTTTCTTGTATTTTAGAGCTTGAAAAAATATGGAGAACCTTCGAGTATTGTGATGATAACATGTTAAAAGTAAAAATTTACGATAAAAAATAAAAATATCAAACTCACAAAGTATATTAAACTACGCACTTTATAAAATTTTTTCCACTCAATTGTGTTTTTTCTTCACAAATTGAGAGAATTATTTATAGAATTTATTTAAAAATAATTCAAAAATAAATATATCATTACATTGATGATCGCACATGAATTTTCAATATTTATAACTTTTATTTTCAACCATTTTAAATATATTTATTTATTATTATATTATTGTCTTTTTGGAGGATTTATTACTGTTTATTTCTTGAAAATAACTGAAAAATAAATAAAGATCAGACGGCTTGTAGAGTAGATTGTGTGTTTGTGTGATTGGGCTGGCAAACAAACCCCTAATCAGTTCAAGGAGTGAATACACATTCTCCGGCTCCACGATTTCCCCGCCCACCAGCCGCCGATCGCCTCCCTTACCCACCGGCCGGCTTCTGTTGTTACCTAGCTGTACATCGATTATCGCTGGATTGATTTGATACATTCGTTCATATTGTTTATTTATATCCTTGCTGTTGTTAATTGAATGTAATTCAAATAGAAGGGAATGGATTTGGACCAGTGGATACCGAAGGTGAAAGATGGGCAGCACTTGTCTGAGGACGAGCTTCAACTTCTCTGCGAATACGTATGTTACAAAGTTTCTCCTTTTTAGATTTTTGTATTTCTGTCTGTGGTGTATTGTTTTTCTTCTCCAATTTATCAACTTGAAGCTTTGAAGGAATCCTTTCTGTGAGGAAGGGAAGAATTAGGAGCTGGTTTTTCGTTTTCGGATAGCGTCGCATCTAGGTTTCCTTGGTTAGGTTTTACCGTTTGTTGTCTAGCGTTCTTGTTGGAAGTTGTTAAACACTGTGGTTCGGGATAGAGTAATTCGGTAACCGATTTTTGTGAATTGTATCCTAAAAAGTCGTTTTAGCTGTTTCGCTTCCTCTTTCAAGATTCTTGCTGATTCATAAGTTGCTCCAGTCCCTACTTTGTGTGTGTTGGGCGGTGAGTGTTTTATACATGTTTGTTAAACTTAAGCTGCTCGTGACTTTTTCAGGTGAAGGAGATTTTGATCGAGGAGTCAAATGTTCAACCAGTCAATAGTCCAGTTACTGTTTGTGGGGATATCCATGGACAGTTTCATGATTTAATGAAACTTTTTCATACTGGGGGTCATGTACCAGAAACAAATTACATATTTATGGTAAGCCATTGAAAGCTGTTTTTAACAATATGTCAATTTCTTCCCAACTTTAGCTTACTGCATTTTCTTGGCAGGGAGATTTTGTGGATCGTGGTTATAATAGTCTAGAAGTTTTCACGATTCTTTTGCTTCTCAAAGCAAGGTGCGTGAAATGTTGGGAGATTTAACTGTCAATATCATACATGCATCTGTTAATCTGCTTTCTAGTTTATTTACCACCTTTTTTGTAAGATTGCTTAGCTGTTTTTATGAAATCATGTTGCATTTGGCTCAATTGATTTAATATAGAACTTGTCCAGGAACATATGTCAACAGCATTATGGTTTTTGAAGACTCTGGGATCTTCAAAAGTTGAATTATCGGTTCATATTGGTTATTGCTCTTGCTGTTCTAGAAATAAAATACCCAGTTTTTCAAATATATAACTCAAACTCGAATTCTTCTTATTCCTTTTATTGAAACCGACTTCCTCAAGCTATTCAAGCCGTGTCCTCATTTAACAAAATACTATCAGAGATATTTTGCAAATCTCTGTAATTCAACACGTGTTTGTAGTTAATAGAATTCTGCACACTTTCTGTTTTGTCTTTCTGCAATCTTTAAATTGACTTGTTGGATTATCTACCACTTTGGACTCTATTTGTGAGCTAGTTAATAGCCAGAAGCCTTGAAGTAAATTTAGATGGTTTTGAGCTCATATTTTTCCTCCAGTTTGATAGTTGTTTTCATCCTTTTTCCTTTGCTACCAGATACCCAGCTAACATAACTCTTCTACGTGGGAATCATGAGAGCAGGCAACTAACACAGGTGAGTGATGTTGTGAACTTGTCCATTACCCGCGGTGAATACTATCTTCAATGATTAAGTTCGTAAAAGAACTGTATTATGCTGGCGGCTGGCCATGAAATCCTTATTCATACGACTAGAAGTTTTCTTTGGATAGAAATTGCGAGACCACGTTATGACATTTACTGATTCTTGCATCAACTAACAACAGCCTTTACTCAATATGGTTATTCATCATGACAGGAGACTTCTGTGTGCTGACTGGTTTTCACATTCTTGTTTTTGCAGGTTTATGGATTCTATGATGAATGTCAAAGGAAATATGGGAATGCTAACGCTTGGCGATACTGCACAGATGTTTTTGACTATCTAACTCTGTCAGCAATTATAGATGGGACGGTATGCTTCTTCCCTTTCCCAGTCCACACCAAAAAAAAAAAAAATCCACCAAGAGATATTTTATTATTTGAAATTTGCAAAAGAATTGCTATTTTCTTCTGATATTGGTGACATGTGACCTAGTTTTTAGGTTTTGAAAATCGTTTGGAATGGAACGTAAAGAGCTTATTATACTCGGAAGATCCACTTATAATAGCATTGTTGTTATTCTCATGCACCATATGTTTGCTGGTGGCAGTAACAATAACCTTTTTGGAATACCAGGTACTTTGCGTGCATGGTGGCTTATCCCCAGATATTAGAACTATTGATCAGGTTAGATCAATATCAGTTTCGAGATTATTATTTTTGTGAATATGCATGGAAATCTCAAAATGGACAGAGTAGTAAGCCCAGGTATAATATGAGAGTGTGATGATATGCTCTCCGAGGAGAACAAGGAGTTGAGAATGCCATGCATATACAATAATTTTTGCATTTGTTGGATCATATTCTGATCCTGTCATGAGACACAAGACACACATTCAATTATATTGAAGTGATACTGTTGTTCTGCTATACTTGTTTGCGGTGTAAATTATCAGTCTTAGTAAGATATGTTAGAATATTTTTTGTTTGGTTTTGGTTGGCAGATTCGAGTCATTGAGCGGAACTGTGAAATCCCTCATGAAGGGCCCTTCTGTGACTTAATGTGGAGTGATCCTGAAGATATTGAGACATGGGCCGTCAGTCCTCGAGGAGCAGGCTGGCTTTTTGGATCAAGGGTTACATCTGAGGTCAGGCAATGAGATGCCCGACAAAATGGCAAAAAATTGCTGCATATGACCATAAGATTGTTATAAACTTTTACTGGCAAAACACTCGACCTTTGGAATGCTTAACAGATTTCAATGTATGAGAAGTCACGCTAACATAGTTATTGTTTTCCGCAGTTCAATCATATTAACAAACTTGATTTAGTCTGTCGGGCCCACCAACTTGTCCAAGAAGGTTTAAAGTATATGTTTCAAGATAAAGGACTTGTTACTGTGAGTTGCTAACTCTGTATCATGGATGATGTTGTATCCCATGCCAAACAAAGAATGACATGCGTTTGTTATATTTTTTACTTGGTTCCCTGTGTATCACGCAGGTCTGGTCTGCGCCAAACTATTGTTACCGGTGCGGAAATGTTGCTTCAATATTGAGCTTCAACGAAAATATGGTAGTAAGCTCATGTCCTTGTGGTGTTCTCTTTATGTCTGTGTGTGTGTGGGTAAAGTGAATTTGTCTATATATTTTGGATTTTGGAATAATTTAGCAATGTTTGTATTTTACTGTGTGAAATTAGATCCTATTTGTGATTGCTCGATGACCTTGGGAGATCTTTTTAGTCTTTATGGGGAAAATTTCTGCAAATAGTAAAAAGGATGCCTTGTGCGTCAAAACCTTATTCGGTATTGGCTTTTAAAGCAAAGGTCGCCTTTGCGACAAGGCATTGTTAGGCATGGATATTATATTTGAAACCAAACAGTATCCAAAATTGGAAACCATTGTTTCAAGTATTATCTACACGAACTTACCGTTTCTGTTTCTAACCTCCCTTGATTAGGAAAGAGAAGTGAAGTTTTTTACTGAGACTGAGGAAAACAACCAGATGCGTGGACCAAGATCCGGAGTCCCATATTTTCTTTAGGTGAAGAAATCATTTTCTTTTGAGACTCAGTCCGCTATATTGGTGCCACACGCTTGTCTGCTGCTTAAAATAGGAAGAGCTAACATTCGCTCGAAGGAATGAATTTCCATCTGCAAATAGTTGCCACCAGAGTTGCCCAGCTCTTTTCTTTTATATCGTTCGTTCTTGATGATGTGTATCCCAGATAGCTTCATGTGCAGTTTTAGATCAAATTATATGTCAATTCTTCGTTTATAATTTTATTATTTTATACAATGAAACCACTTTCCTGATTCTTGATTAAAAGAAATTTGCAGGCATTGACAGAAAGCTGGTATATGATGCTCGTCTGCCTAAAATGCATGCCCATTTGTGCATACGAGTATCTCGAGATTCTGAGCTATTAATAAGGATTCGTTATGTGCTTGTCCAAAAATGGGAGAACAACGTTTTTGGTCCAGTAATTTATACGATTTGCATTTTTTGTCATGATGTTGATCATGTTATAGTTTTAGTCGGACTATCTTACAATTTTTTTTCATTTTTAGCCATTTTTATTGAAAGAATGACGTTGTGTCAAAAAATAATGATGTGGTATCTAAGTGGCCATGATATTGCTAACGTGACTTTAGACATTGATTATGTGTTCGATGTCACATCAATATTTCGATAAAAAATGATCGAAATTGAAAAAAATAATAGTTTTATTGTTTTGTAAATAAAATAATAAACAAAATACTTGTATAAAATATTATCACGGTTCAATTTTATAAAATAGATCTCATGTTTGACTCGNAAATTGTATCAATTCATCTTGGTTAGATTTGGCCAGTCCCCGTGAACGTTAAAACAAAGAAGAAAATCGGATGAGAGAGGCTTCGATGAAATTGTAAGAGAACCCATTCTGCGCATTGATTACAGGACCCAATCTTCAATTCTCGCCATCCTCAGCCAATTTCGGAATCGGCCCTCAATTTTTCCCTCCATCGCCCACGCATCGTTCTCTACGCGGAATCAGGTGTTTTTCAATCCCAATTCCCATTTTCTCTTTCTTGATCTTGTTTCTTCGACCACTGGTTGATAAGAGTGGATTCACCAGCTTTATTTGCCTGCAGTTCATGTTTGTATGTTGAGACCCAGCATTTTCTTGCTGCAAATGTAATCAATCTCCTTGGATTTTACTATCTTGAAGTAGATTTTAAAAAGTTCCAGTATTACTTTTAAGTGATGCCATTTAATGTAGTATTTGGTTTTTTGTTCAAGGCATACCACAATAATAGAACAGTTTATACCCTTTCGATTAGAAAGGAGTAGCTGCTCTTGTTTTATGTATTTTTATGCTGTTATGTTCAAGGCATTGCGATTGATGAGCTGCATAAATTTCGTTACTTTCAGAATCGCTATTTCGGTAATAAATTCAGTGTAAGGATATTCGTTCCTGTTAAATATTTGTTGATTGACTAATGATTAGCTTAGTTGTGCTGTCCCAAAATCAAGCTCCATATTGGTTTAACATCACTGAGAAACTCGACATTAAACTACCCGTCATTGTAATTAAACTACCCGTCATTGTAAGAGAGTCATGTTATTATAGAAAAACAAGTAATTGAAATAAAAACAACTAGAGGCTGACTGATAGTATATGATATTGCCTGCAGAATAGGGAAGGGAACGACGTTGCTTATGGAGCTATCAATATGCTCTGCTCCAGTGAGTCAAATTCGCTTTCCCCTTCCTCCCCCGTTTTGCAGCATGATTATCTCCAATCCAACTTAGCTACTCTTTTGTAATTAATCTACTCTATTTTATTTTTTTATTATCTTTGTTGTTGTCGTAAATCAATGTTCAATCTCTGGCAGTGCAATTCTCAGGCTTTTGCCGGGAAAACATGTAATATTCACCTTCAATCAACAATATTCGAGGAGTGATTCCTTAGCTAAGTGCTGTGAGTTTTGTGTTATGGTGTGTTTCTTCAACTCCAATACCATTCAACCACCCACTCTCAAGGTAAAAACTATTCTTATCTTCTGTATCAATTTTATGGTCGCTCATAATTGGTATCTGTTATATGATTTTCTTTTTGTCCCACCGATTTCTTTTCTTTAGTGCGTCTGAATTTCTTTTCCTTGATATGTCTTGATAGGAACATCAAGTAATTATTTTGTTTCTTTTCAGCAGACTGAACCCTATGGCTTTTTAGATTTTGATTTGTTGTAAAAGAGTTTCAGGCTTGTTAGAAATTTAGATGGATCTGTCTTGATCCAGCTCCAGTCATTAACTTATTAATTGAATTTGAATTGTATATATGAGTTTATTTATAATAGTTAACTGGTCATATATATTTTTTTCAACTGTGTTTGAAGAATCTTTTATAGTCCTATTCTTATGCCAATAGTTTCACCTTCAAGTAGGTTACCTCAAAAAATCTATTCGCTGGGGCTGGGCAGTGTTAATTTAAATTTAAACCTCTCCTCGACGCTAGTTTGGTTGCATTGTGGTTTTGCAAAAGCAATTTTATATTGGTAAAAACACTTGTAAATAGAAACAAACATGATGTTGCCTCTCTTTTAAAAATATCAGAGATAATATTTCAGTTGTAGTTTTTGGTTATATAGGAAGGTAAAGTGCAATGCACCATATTTAGCATTTGAAAAAGAACATAATTTAACTTTAGATTTGTAATTTGAATATTTTTGAAATTGGTCATTGAATAGAGTAATGGACTTTGTCTGTTCAGAAACACAATCCATTGCTAAATTTTTCTTGGTCTATTTCCATTTTGGCGCACATTTGCTCACTGAACACTGCATAATGCAGATGCTGGCCCCAGTTCGATCTCCGGCATTTTTCTCTAAACGAAGGTTTCTTGAGCACAAAATCGCAGACCTCGACAAATGCACAAACATCAACGAACTAAAACAACTCCATGCTCTCATTTACAAATATAATCTTCATATGGATCCCTTTGTGGCTCAGAAACTCATCTCAGCTTTATCACTTTGCTGCCAAACGGGGTTGGCCATCAATGTGTTCGATCAAGTTCCTTACCCAGATACTCGTTTATGTAGTACTTTAATCAAAGCTCACGTACGAAATTCTGATCCATTGAAAGCTTTTGATGTTTTCAATGAAATGCTGAGATCTGGAATTTCTCCAGACAACTGGACTTATCTTTTTCTTCTGAAGGCATGTTCACGGTTTGAAAGCGTGAGAATGATTCATGCCCATGTGGAAAAACTCGATCTTTATTTGGATTTATTTTTATGTAATTCATTAATTGATGCATACTCAAAGTTTGGGATAGTGGGTATCAGAGCGGCCAGGCATGTGTTTGATGCAATGGATGAGAAGGATGTCGTTACCTATAATTCGATGATTAATGGGCTTGTGAGGACTGGTAGTTTGAGTGAAGCTAAGAATATGTTTGACGAAATGCCAAAGAGAGATAAGGTGAGTTGGAACACGATATTGGATGGTTATGTGAAGGCTGGAAAGATGAGCGAGGCATTTGCGTTGTTTGAGAGGATGCCGTCGAGGGATGTAATCTCGTGGTCTACTGTTATTTCAGGCTTTGCAAAACTGGGTGATATCGAAATGGCTAGGGTATTGTTTGATAAAATGCCAGTAAAAAATTTGGTTCCTTGGACAATAATCATATCTGGATATGCCGAAATGGGGCTTGTGAAGGAGGCAATAGAGTTGTATGATAAAATGGAGGAGGGAGGGTTCAATTTGGATGATGGAACTTTTGTTTGTATTTTATCTGCTAGTGCAGAATCTGGTTCGATATGTTTAGGGAAGAGGGTCCATCGGTCTATAATAAAGAGTAGGCATAAGTGTAGTATCCTGGTTAGTAATGCGTTGATTGATATGTATGGAAAGTGTGGCAGCTTGAACAAGGCATGGGGTGTTTTTAATGCAATGGAAAGAAAAGATGTAGTATCCTGGAACGCCATGATCCATGGACTGGCAATGCATGGATATGAACAGAAGGCTCTTCAGCTTTTTGCTAGGATGAAACAAGAGGGGTGTACACCAGATAAAGTGACATTTGTTGGTGTCCTATCTGCTTGTAGTCACGCCGGTATGGTCAAGGAGGGGATTTGTTATTTTTATGGCATGGAAAAGGATTATAGGATTGTTCCTGAGATTCAGCATTATGGTTGCCTAATTGACCTTTTAGGACGTGGTGGGCGTCTGAGTGAAGCTTTTCGGCTTGTGCTTGACATGCCATTCGATCCAAATGTTGTTATTTGGGGTTCTCTGTTAGGTGCTTGTCGAATGCACAATGATGCATTCGTTGCTGAGAAGGTACTCAACCGTTTAATGAAGCTCGAGCCAGTTAATGCGGGAAATTTTTCGCTGTTGTCAAATATATATGCCGCGTCTGGAGATTGGGGAAATTTCTCAAACACAAGATCGCAGATGCAAAAGGCAGACAACAAAAATACATCTGGAGTTAGTTCGATAGAGCTGGATGATGGATTTCATGAATTTACTATTATGGATGTGACTCACCCTAATTCAAACAGAATATATCAGTTGGTCAATGGGCTGAGCCAGCATCTTAAAAAGATTGATCATGCAACAGATGCTTGTGTCTAGAAACTTTGTTGTGGGTCTCAGTTGGTCAATGGGCTGAGCCAGCATCTTAAAAAGATTGATCATGCAACAGATGCTTGTGTCTAGAAACTTTGTTGTGCCCCAGACCCAGATATCACACTCTAGTAGAGCATAAAGTCCTTGCACTTTATGTCCTCAGAGCCCTCATATCTTCTCTATAAGGATCTGCAGATTTACTCTTTTCTGAATCTTGTGAGATTTCTCTCAAAATTTGAGAATATAGTGGAAGATCATCTGACTAAGTCAGTATCTTTAAAGTCTTGAATTCTAGCCGTTGTTCATCTAGAAACTATGGCTCTCCCTATGATATATGCTCTTGATGTTGATCTGAAAGTCCTCGAGCGTAGCGTCCTCAGATCGTCTTTGATCAGGTACGAATTAGCAGCTATAAAGCATCCATATTGTGTTATAATTGTACAGATTGAATGAGGTTTTGTGGTTGGCAAACATATATTCAAGTACTGAAACTTTAAATCAAGCTTCTGTAGATGTGCAAGGTATGAATGTATGCGCTTTGATCCACCATATTATAGCACCAATCAGGAGGCTTTATTTAATCAGCCGTTCATCCTTAACACGACCTTCTCCTTTGGCGTGCAAGTTAAATCTCTTTGTAAACCCTGTGAGGAGTGCCCATTGTAGAATGTTGATATTCAAGTCCCGAAAAACAGGTTAAAAGTAGGGGTGTCAATCGGGTGGGTTGGGTTGGGTTGGGTCGGGTTTCGGGTCAACCCGCGAAAATTTTTTTTTTTTCAGCCCGAACCTGAAGCAACCCGAAAACCTCCAACCCGAACACGAACTCGTATAACCCGACTCAACCCGTCTAACCCGCGTAACCCGAATTTTATTTATTTTTTTAAAAAAATTAATGAAAAAAATTCGAAATAATAAAAAAAAATAATATTTTAATTTAAACACATAATAACAAAATTTTCGATTTANAACACGAACCCGAAAAACCCCAACCCGAACCTGATTTTTTTCGTGTTGGGTCGTGTCGGGTTGATAGGTCGTGTCGCATTTTGACATCCCTAGATAAAAGTGATGAGTGGGCTGGAAGCATTTACCACATTCCGTTGATAGATTCTACCATTAGTTATTGTTGGTAGAGACCAGCCACAACTTCTTGTAGTGGCTAATGGACAAAAGAAAGTCCAAAGCATATCTAAAGGAATCAAATGGCTGCAAAAAAACACTTCTTTCCTTCTTTTTTCCGGACAAGAGACGTGTTTTGTTTAAAAATGATCTCTTCTGGGAATGTTCATTTAGCAATGATCTCTGGTTCAGGGTTCGGAATTGGCTTGGAATCAAGTTTTATATGTTAGCCAGTACGTTGAAGTGGTTCAAAAAAACGTATCATGAGACTATAGAACATGAGAGCTTGTATTCGAGGCATGTCGCGTACAATTTATAGTGTCTGGGCCAGCCGCAACACAACGCTAGATTGTTTGACGGCATAGACCGTTGCATCATTGCTACCTTAAGGAAAATATGAGTTCATGTTCAATGGTTTTTGTACTCATTGTACTTGTAAGGTACTATTTTGATGTACTGAGTTGGTATGTATTTGCACCTGTGTGCTCTATCCTGGATGTTCCATGTAGCTGCGTTGTTTCTTTTATCTGTAAATTTATTTATTCATAAAAAAGACTGCAAAATATATTATATCTTTCAGGATTAATAATTTCCTTTATTTTATTACATAATTTGACTGTACATTATTTTTTTAAAAAAATATTGTATTATTTTAAGTTTCGATCCTCTCAAATTCAAGCTAGCTGAAATGTCTAATTTAGATCATAAAACAATTTCTATCGAGTATTTCCTCCCAGGAAACAAGAGAAATTTAATCACTTTGAGAAATGACAAAGACCTAAAGAGAATGATTGGCTTTCACGTGAATTCAGTTATCGCTAATATTTTTGTTGATGGAAGAAAAGAAGGATTTGACACCACTGTGATAAAAGCACACTCTAGAAGGAAAGTGACTGTAGTATCTTGTTTTCATATTCTTCAAAGTCCGAACATAGCATTCTGAAGTTTGCCCTATGATTCCCAATTGTTGCTATCAAACCACGCGAGTTGAAAATTGATTTTTGTTTATTTTTTTATCATTTCTTTTATTCCCCGCATTGTTTAGTCTGTAATTTCAATTCATGGATTTTGTGGCACTTGGCTTGTGTAGTTATTTTTAAAATGTTTTGTATATTAATATGTGAATGATATCTGTAGGGATAGTGGTATGAAGCTGGCTGAAACACTAAATCATGTTTCTACACCCTCAGTTGCTGCTAATACAGTTGTCCATGATGGTTAACCTTCGGATTCCCATAAGAACAGTGTGCCAAATGATGCTAACCGACTTGTTGATGTCCTAATCAATTCTGCAGCGACTGCTGAACAAAATCTAGACAGCTCAAACCACAGTCAATCATGTCCAGCCTCACCCCTGTCCTCTGAAAATGAAGATGACAACGATTCTTATTACAAGCCACGTTTAGTTGCTGCAGTTGATGGTGCCCAGAGTTCAGCTGGTTTTGATGTGGATAGCAGTCCAGCAGATACTGTAAAGAAACGGCGGTGCACTGCCTCATGGATGATTGGTGTCCATGGTCCGACTATTGTTGCAGTTAGCGATAATGATGGGGAACAGAGACCACGGAAGAAAAATATCAAAGATTGTCGTACTTTAACTGTCAACGACAAGAAAAAAGCCAAGGAGAAGCTATTCATGGAACTGATGCTGACAGTCTAGCCGCTGTTACTTTCTGTGATGATGATTTACCCGAAAAATTAGTTGCCTCATGAAAAGAATGCATAACTGGCGTGGGTCAGGATTTCAAAAGTGTGAAAGAGTTCCGGGAGGCACTGCAAAAGTATGCTGTAGCTCACCGCTTTGTTTATAAGCTAAAAAAGAACGACACATTCGTGCAAGTGGCATATGTGTTGATGAAGGCTGTTTTTGGAGTTTGCACGCATCTTGGGTTCCCGCTTCTCAGATATTTAGGATAAAAAAGTTCAACTTCTTACATAATTGTGGAGGTGTGTCTTGGAAAAATGCTCATCCAGCAAAGAATTTGTTGGTGAGTGTTATAAAGAACAAGTTACGAGATTCCCCACATGAAAAACCCAATGATATTGCTAAAAGCATTTCACAGGACTTTGGGATCAAACTGAAGTATACACAAGTAAGGCGTGGGATGGAGGACGCACGTGAGCAACTTCAGGGTTCATATAAAGAGTCATATAATCGGCTGCCTTGGTTCTGCGAACTGTTGGTGGAGACAAATCCTGGTAGTTCTGTCAAGCTGGTGACTAACGACGAGAAACAATTCCAACGCCTTTTTGTTTCTTTTCATTCCTGTACACAGAGCTTCCTGAATTTTTGCCGTCCCATTCTGTTTCTCAATTCCACGTCTTTGAAATCCAAGTACCAAGAAAGTTTGTTGACAGCTACTGCAGTTGATGCAGATGATGGATTCTTTCTAGTTGCACTGGCCATAGTTGATGAAGAAAATGATGATAAATGGCTTTGGTTTCTGGAGCAACTGAAATCTGTGATCTCCACATCCCAACACTTTTAACTTTTGTCTCAGAGAGGGAAAAGGGACTAAATAAGTTGGTGCAAGCGGTATATGAGAATGCTCACCATGGTTATTCCATGTATCATCTTTTAGAAAGTTTCAAGAGGAACTTGAAGGGTCCATTTCATGGAGAAGGAAGAGCTGTTTTACCTGGAAAGTTTTTGGCTGCAGCACGTGCACTTCGATCCAGCAGTTTCAAGAAGTTAACTGAGGAAATCAAACAGATTTCTTCGAATGCTTATGATTGGGTTATGCAGAGTGAGCCAGAGCATTTTACTACTTTTTCATTTAAAGGGGAACCATACGGCTATATTATTCACAATGTGGCAGAACCATATTCTAAGCTGGTCGATGAAGTAAGAGAATCAACAATAATGCAGAAGATAGGTGCACTGATGGACATGATGGTTAAACTGATAAATACTCGTCAAAAAGAGTTGAGTACATGGACGATGAGACTGACACCATCCAAAGAGAGAAGGATACAAGAAGCGGCCTTAAGAGCTCATGGTCTGAGAGTGTTTATCTCATCCAACACACTATTCGAGGTTCATGATGATTCTACTCACGTTGTCAATATCGAGAAATGGGAATGTACATGCTTAGAATGGACACAAAGGGGCCTGCCTTGTCGCCATGCTATTGCTGTTTTCAACTCTGCCCGGATGAGCATGTACGACCGTCGTTCTAGACACTTCACCATTGAGAGTTACCGGATGACATATTCAGAATCCATAAATCCTATTTCTGGCTCTGTTGCACAAATGGTAAAAGAAGAGGGCGATTCAAGTTCTATGCAGGTGCTTCCTCGTGCCCTGAATCAACAGATGAAGGAACAGATCAAAACATCTGATCTGGACAAAAGAACGGTCACTTGTTCGAGGTGCAAGGAACCTGTACACAATAGATCTTCGTGTAAAGCTACCCTTGCCCTTTAGGCAGGCTTATTTTGGAAATTTGCTATTGTACATCTTGTATGTATAATCAACCATAAGTTAGAGACAAACTACTAGAAAATATTGCTAATTATATGATATTGCATTTTGCTCTCCTGCAGTGATTGTTTGTTCTTAGAAGAGACTACCTCAATTGTCCAAATAGTTAGTAGATTCACTCTTCAGTTCTATGGAAAATCTAATAAAAATTCCGACTTCTTGTAAGGAAAGGATATGGGATATTTTATGCATATCACGTAATATTCAGAAGTTGAAGTGGCGATGTTTTTTAATTTGAATTCATTCGTTTCAATTGGAATATATCTATGTCGTCATACTACATTCTACAAGAGATATCAGAGTGTTAGAATTATATATTAATGTAATATAATGATACCCCATAGGCCCACCAGGGTTAGGCCCAAACCAGATTTATGGAAGGCCTGTCATGAGCCCAGGTACTCTCTATAATATAATTCATTCGTTTCAATTGGAATATATCTACGTCAGTTCATTCATTCACTATATTGTTTTCAGCAGCGCTCTTAGCTGCTCCCCCATATATCCTCAGTTTCTGACTTGAGCGTCGGAGGGACAACGCCAGGACACCCTCCTGGCCCCTTATAACGGTCTTATTTGTGATTTCAAGCTTAGGGTAATTTTTTAGCCTGCGTCTGGATTAGTGACACTTGCCGGAAGCGGACGTGAGTATCATTTAATATAATATAATAATTAGTATAATGATAAATAAAATTAGATCTTTAAAAACTGAATGAAATTACTGGTATCAAATATTTGTGGAGGTTTGGTAGTGTTTCCAACTATTGTTAGAAAATATTTATAAGAAATATATTTTTCAAATTTAAAGTATATTATTTTGGATTTTGATATAATATGTTATAAATTTATTTTTTATAACGACCAATTTTTATTTTTATTTTTTGAGAGGATATAACGACGAAAATCGAAATAATGGAGAAAGTTAAAATTGATTGGAAAAATATATTTTTAAAAACTATTGTTGGGATATCCATTGTCTCTATTTTTAATAAATGTAAATAATAAATAAATAGAGAGAAATCGGACGGAGGCGCACGCGCAGCCAGTCTCTGCGAGTAGAGCGTGATATCGCGTGTTGTACCTACTGCCAAGTCTGAAGCAGCAAAACTAAATCGAAAATGGAAGTAGTTGGTTTGTTGGTGAGCAGCTCCGATAACGAACTCAACCACTTCGACGGCGGAAGGTGGTGCTGACGGCGTGATTAAATGTGGGCGGCGGGAGAGCCATTGGCGATTGAGGAAGTAGAGCTCAGCCCTCTTGGGCCCTTAGAGATCCGCATTAAAGTCGTGTCCACCTCCTTTTACCGCAGCGATTTCACCTCTTGGATCTTTCCAATTATCCAATTTTTTCTGTACCAACCTTTTTGTGAAATTGTTTTACTACACTATCCTTATGACGGTTTTTTGGGTACCGAAATTTTCGATACGCTATACAATTTTTCTAAAAAAAGGGTATACCGCACCAAACCAGCCTTAAGACATAATTTTTAAAATGTCATTCTACTGATCACGTGGAAATTGAAATATATAGTATCTTATTTCTTGATGTATTTTTTTGTTTTACTTATTTTAGTTTAAACGCATGCAACATTACTAATGACAATAAAAATGGAGTCTTAAAACTTGCTAGAGTTTTAGGTTAACAAACGCACAGACACTAACTCCATTCTGCAGAACGTATGTTTGACTTTGAGGAACACGGTATCGATGAGTTCCCAAATTCCATTGCCACCTTACTGGCAAGGTTTGACATAGCAGTTCAATATATTAGGCGTCAAGAAAGGTGAACGACTTTTCCTAACCCACCAAAATTAGAAACATAAATTAACCATACTCAATACCACTTTTCTCCATTCAACCAATACTTATTACATTAAACAATTGGCAGAAGTAAAAGATTCGTCAGCAGATGCTAGTATCGCCATTTCAAAACTAATAAATATTGATATCAGTGGTTGCATACATACTTGTGAATGGCAGACCATCAAAGAATTCATCCGGTCATGGTAACACCTACATGTCTTCCTCTTCGAGATCCTTTCCCATCAGTAAAGGTGGATCCATCAGGACGTAATGCTCCGGTAGTGAAAAGGACAAATTGTTGGTGCAAGTGCTTGTGTTGGATAATTACCACTTTCATCCTCCTACTCATCATAGTTGTGGCTGCTTTAGCCATTCTTTACCTTGTGTTTCAACCCAAGCTCCCAAAATACTCTGTTGACAATCTAAGGATAACAGATTTGACGCTTCATTTTGACTTGACACTTTACACGAGGTTCGATGTCAGGATCACAGCCAATAACCCCAACAAAAAGATTGGAATCTACTACGAGAAAGGGAGTCGTCTTAGTGTTTGGTATAAAGAAACTAACTTGTGCCATGGATCAATTCCCAGATTCTACCAGGGTCACCAGAATACAACATTGCTAGAAGTGGGGCTAACCGGCCAAAATCAATATGGAACAACTCTGCTTCAGGCATTGCAAGAGCAGCAACAGACTGGAAGGATTCCTTTGGATCTTAAGATAGATGTGCCGGTCAGAATTAAATTAGGGATGCTTAAGCTGATGAAAGTAAGGATATTAGGCAGCTGCAAGTTGATTGTAGATAGCCTGTCTACCAACAAGTTCATCAGCATCAAAGCCAGTAGCTGTAATTTTGGACTCAAACCCTGAGCACAATTTTTTTTCTCATGGCTATTTTCCACGAATCTCCTACAGAGTATTACTACCCCTCCCCCCAAAAAAAAATTCTTAATCCAATAAAACAATTAGCTTGGTATAGACACCTCTTTTTCTTTCTTCTGATATATAAGAGCACATAATTTTTTCCACATTTTATAGTAATACTATCTATGTTCTAATGGTGTTTGCTTCGTCAAGAAAGTAATTCTACAAGGCTTCTACATATTAGTCTTCATAACAAAAACCTGTAGCAGCCATATTTATTATAGAAGAGCGTGAAAAAAAGTGGGCTTGTGTAAGTAACAGAAAATAATCATTCACATATCGCCGTTCCATCTCAATCACCCAATGAATGTTTGCAGTCAAAATATATAAAAATAATTTTCATTATTTTCTAATAAGAATTCAATTGACAGACCATTTTATTTTATTATATTTTATTAGTAGTAGATACCATCTGGGCTTGAGATGGGTATTTGGCATGGACACCGAGCAATTATAAAACGAAATGAGGAAAGCACCTAAGATGGTACCAAGCCAAGAACTATCATAACAAAAAAATTAAAAAATCTAAAGATTCTAAACAGTGTTTTATTATCTTGAAACTAGCATAAAACTCTTCGCTAAATTAAAGTTGAAAGTAGGAGGAAATACAACCAAACACTTACTAAAACTTTTACCTCTTACCATGAAATGGAAATTAATAAATCATGCTGTCTTATGTCTTATGCTAGTTGTGAAGGTAGCAAACTCATAGAAAGGTGTACAAATTTATCTAACAATATGCACCATGTGACATCCAAAACCCGGTAGATTGCTCTAAAAGGCTGTTTTAACTAGCCTAGCCCATACATAAAATTTAAAAGGCGAATCAGAGTCACTGAAGCAAGAAGAAATAAAAAAAGATGATAAATTTCTTCATCATCAGACCATAATTGATAATTCCAACCAGCCACAGAACACAAGAAACAACAGCATGAAATTCTTCTCTCTTCCATTGGGTAGAAGCATTCACTCAGGTAATTACTACATGTTAGTCACCAATTAGTGCCCGTGGTCTATGCTCAAAAACACATAAAGACATTCCAGTCTGTGAAACAGCTCGGACAAAAGCAATGTTTGCCGTTAAGGTAAGAGCATACCAGTAATCACCAGTGCCAAAAACCACCTTGTTTTTTAAAGCAAGTTTTCTAGTTGTTTTAAGGCTCGCCAGACGTGTTGATGGACAATCAGGCACTACCCTGGGCCATTTGAATTGTTTGTTACAAAAAAATTTGGGGGAAAACACACACATTTGAGGTGCAGAAACTCACTTGAGCAACTTCAGAACGCATTTGGCTCTTATTTTTTCGTTAGGTCCACCATACATTGAAATAAGTTCCTGGAACTCTGAATAAACACTTTGACATATAATTCCTCTTTTTCTGGATATTACAGCAGACAGTTCACTGTGGATTGGACTTTGAATTTCAGAATTGACCTGGCATGAGATGAAAGGTAAGGATCCAGAAAATGGAGACAGCGCGCGATAATTTAACAGTAATAATAGGGTATCAATACATCTTCGATGTTGTTTTGCATTTTTTTTAACTACAAGGCACAGCCAAAGTCAATTATGGAACTTAAAGGTTGTAATAACATGTTCAGAGGGAAACACGATTCCCTCAACATTGATTCCCTATTAAAAAAGATTTTGTAACATGGATGCAATGATGAGAAGAATCAGAAAGTACCAACTACCAACTAATTGATACAGAAAGTAACAAGATTGGATGGTCCAAGATATGCTAGTGCATTATCAAGTGACCGTTGTTCAAGATAAAACATTGAAAAATCACTAAGGAAACCGAAAAGCTTTATCTGCGCTCTGGTCCTTCGAGATAATAATTTATCATATGTTTTTTTTTTTGTGAAAATTAATAGAGATTGTATAAGATAACTTGCACTTTTAGCTGCATGATCTCATAACTTAACACCATTAACTGAGAATTAAGAAACATAATTCTATTTTCAAATTCACCTTATCAGGACTGATACCGCACTCATTTCACCAATTAAAAATAGGCCCGTGAAATATGGGAAAAAATTGTATCGACATCCAGGAAACACAGATGATGAGCATGCTTAGTTGGCAAATGCATTTGATTACCATGCACCTCTTCAAGATTTCAACCAACAGATTTAGCCAAAGCAAAGTCTATTCATGCTGATTAAGAAACTTAAGATCCAAAACGTGATCGATTTGCTTCATCTTGTTCTGAAAACAGGACATGGTGGAACCATGGAGTGTAAATAAGTAAGTTTAGTGCAGAACAGTAACCCCACTATCCTTAAGATCAACTTTTTGAAAGAAGATGAGCATTGTACATACATATTCCACAAAAGGATTTTCTTGAGATAAACATGATGTTTTTGTAAAGAGGGACAAATTACTAAAATGTCACAAATGAAGATAAGAGATGAGCTACATAATCCTGAACAAATATTTAAAGTCAGAAATCAGCATGTTACCTGGGCAATCACAAACTCATAGTTGCCTTTAAAACGACCTATCAACTCACTCTTCGGTGTAGCCAAAAGTCTTTCAATGCCTCCATTACTGATCCCTGAAACCATCGCAATCATTGCAGTTGTGTCCAAATTAACCAATTTGGCATCTACATCACCCAAAGAAACCTTCAATAATCCAACCTCTGGTGATGTATCATCGTCCAAAGAGCAGCACCAACACTTCATCCCAGATATTAGAGACCAGAAAGACTTCCCTGGATTCAAATCAGAGAATTCATCAATCTTGTCGCAAGGGATCAGACTTTCCAACATCGAAGAACTTGAAAGATTTTTCTCATTTGTCTCGTGACAGTTCTGGTCAACCTTTATTTGAATAACACGAGCCTGGGTGAATGATCTCCCAAGGACCACGTTTGTCCATTCATGCTCCAGTTCAAACTCTTCATAGGAAAACGGGTCCATTTCCAAATCGATACTTTCATATTCATTTTTAATCTTCTGGCAAATATTCTCATCAAGCCCATTTGAGAAAAAAAGCACAAGAGAAGACGGCTTTAGCGTCACAGGCGCTTGACTAGCTGCGTCAACAACTTGTTCAATTTTAAATTTCAATCCCTTGTTCTTCTCGGAAGGTCCGCCCTCCCACGAAATGTGTCTAGGATTTCTGTCAGATACAATGAACCACACCGGATTTCCATTGATAGAACAAACTATATCAACGTAAATACTATGGGAAGGGGATAAAGGAATCGACTTGCAAACGCGCGATACCCCAGTTATGGATGGTAGCTGAAGAACGTGAGCCACGGCCTCTAAGTGACCAACATTGAAACTGCAACGTGAAGTTGCCAGGATTTAAACATAATACTCAGCAGGAAGCTTCTTTGATCGATAAAACTTGATGATAGAAAGAAATAAATCAACGAGAACCTGTGAGGAGAAGAAGACGGAATGGAGACGGAGATACGGCGGAGAAAGGAGAGCTCGGAGTTGATCAGTCGAAGGAGCGTGTCTTTGGGTCTAATTGTGGCGCGAATTATCCGGTCCCTGAGCGCAATTAACCTTCTCTCGGTATCCTCCACCGCAGAGGCGACGGCTCCAGGCGGCTCCATCTTCTCCGCTGAGAGCGACTTGAAACTTTGGCAAGATTTACATATTATATTTCATTTTCCCGGCCCAATGGGCTAATCAGGACTATATTAAGTTGGACCCCAAAAGTTATGGATTGTAGCCCTTTATGTCCGGACCACATTTATGGTGGCTATGGGCTAATCGGGAGCAATGGGAACTTAAAATGGGCTAATCTCCACTAAAAAACGCAATAATATGGGGGTCCCATTTTATCTACCTGGTTAGCCCATTGGATTATCTTTGGGTCGGAAAAATACAAATGAGTTATAAAATGGGCTAATTTACAATTTGGGTCCAACTAATATAAATCTTATTAGCCCATTAGGCATCCATATATTTAGGGCTGGGCATATACAATGAATATTTTAAAATGAGATAAACCTGATTAGCCCATTGGTCTATCATGTCGTTTGGGTATTTAATCTTATTATTTTGGGGACAACTTTCCTGGTGGGCTAATCTTATTATTTTAGGTCCAACTTAATATAAACTTATTAACCCACTGGTCGGCCCGACAAATGGAAGAGGAATCGATTGAGGCGGCGGCGGCCGCGCGGAAGGAGAGGCTTAGAGCGCTTAAAGCCGCTCAAGAGCTCCTCAACACTCCCGATGACGATGCTGCTGTTGTTAAACCTCAACAAGCTAGTACAGAAGGGGATCGCAACGATGTGGAACCTCAACATCAATCCGATGATGAAGAAGAAGAAGATGCAGGAGAGGAGTAAATTTCCGAACTTTCCTCTCTTTTTCTTCCTTTTTCCTTGAAAAAACGAGCAAGGTTTTAATTTGTAGGAATTGGGAAGTATTTTGCTTCCTCTACGTTGATCGATTAGAATTTAGTGGTCGCTACATCGGTCAAGTTGGATGTTTTGTCTCCAGTTCCACATTTTCATTATGAAGTTGCTGTCGTACTTTAGGATGATGTTATTTGTTGAACTTGAACACTAGTGCTCAGCATGTAATCGTTTGATTTTTCGGAAACTGGTATTTATTGATTGCAGCAATGTCAATATGAAATTCCGAAACTATCTTCCTCATGACAAGCAGCTTCAAGAAGGCAAAGTCACCCCGCCTGTGCTACCGAAATTTGAAGACCCCGTCCTGGCAGCACCTCCTCCAGAGGAGAAAGCTGAGGTCTTTTATCATGTTTTATTTTTCTCCTCCCTAGCCCTTCCGGCCCTCTCACTCTCCCCTGCATTACTTTTGTGATTGGATGTGTTCGGAAAAAATTACAGGATCCATTTCTAAACATTGCTCCAAAGAAACCAAATTGGGACCTGAGAAGAGATGTACAGAAAAGGCTTGACAAGCTTGAAAGACGCACTCAGAAGGCAATGCTGATACTCATGGGTATTGTATCTTCTTTCCCTTGAGAGTAGTTTACTCGATGCCAAATCCTCACATTTATCAGTTTTGCTCACTACATCTTAAGAACCCACAAGCGGTGGTCTCTAGCCTGAAACCAACTATTAGTGGCACTTACTCCATGTCCATCTTTGTTGGACATTGGAAAATTGTTGTAACAACATATTTGTGGTTACAAAAATGAAAAATTACGGAGGTTTAGCGTAAGGACCCCTGATGATACTCACAACTTGAATTACTTTTTCTGCTTATTTTATTAGATTCTTTGTCTTTTCTTTTTGAGTTGTGGAGGGGCTGTCACAATTGGGGTTATTCCAAAATTGAGATTTTGGTTGCAGATGAGCTATAAGTTATCGGCTCAAATGCTTTTAACTTTACATAAATCATTGCATATTTATACTTGCGCAAATTGATTGCCTTTCCGTAAAATATATTAGACGTCACCTTTAACTGGGATTTAGTTATTTTCAACTTTGTCTCCAGACACAAAGTTCAGAACCCAGAAAGCAATATGTCAACAAGACAACAACTATTCATGGCATTTGCTTTAGACCGTCTGGAAAAGAAATCTGTCCAATACATCCTTTCATAATATGCCTCGATCAGATGCATGGTTAATCTTGCCATTGAACATTAATTTATTCCTGTGTAAAAAGATTACTATTTACCAATTTACTGCATTCGTTCCATGTGTCTTGAAGTCAACATAGGAATTTATCTAGGAAAATACGACCCCCTTGCTTCTTGAGAAATATCTAAAGAAAATGCTTTTACGCCACGTTAAGGGATTAGTTATACCTATTTATTCAACTTGTGGAGTAGATCTGTTTATTCATTTCTTCTCTCAGAAGGTTTTTAAATTTTGTTATTATTTTTCGTTGTTTATGAAGAAATGACAAGTATTGGAGTCCTTTTGGTTTGTGAGCATAACTGAGACCCCTCATTCTCATGCATAAAGCACATCGTATTGATCATTGGGGCCTGGGAGCAAATGAGAACTCTTTCTTTTAGCCCTACAAGGACCACTGACTAGTTCGAGAGAAGTAGTATGGCGCTTCTGGTTTGTGAAGATAACTGGTTTTTTGTTTGCCCTCATCTCAACATGTAGCGGCACATCAAAGTTTTATTGATGCTATTTTTCTAGCGTGTAACATTCCCTTTTATAGGTTCGCTAGGTTGCTCAGCTTCTTACAACATACACGTGATGAACATTTGCTTTAAAGTTGCAGCCTTGATTTTGATTCTCTTGTGCAGAACGAGAGGAACAAAAAAGGAGTGCTGCAGAAGATAACGGCATGGCATGAATGATGGAGAGAAGGGAATAAAAAGAAAATGCCCTTGAGACTTCTGATTTAAATTAGAGATTAAGGTCAATATAGTTTAGTTGGATACGTCCTTTTTACAATTCCCATGAGTTGGTGTGAAAGATATTTGTTTATTTTCCTTCATTTTTTTTAAGCTCGAAGTAGCAAGCCTTCAACACTTATTCAACACTTACGGCATGATTTTGCTCGGAAAAGGGGAAAACAATCCAAGAAGAATGACTACAAACAGTCAAATATTGTGTTCTAATACATCGCAAATATTTATGAATAACTATATCCAACCATTCGATATGATTCTAGCTTTACCTTGTGAAGCACAAAGAAAATGTCTGCGCAATAAATTATATATTCGTCTGTCTGTTTCCACGCAAATCTCAATCATACAAGGTATATTCGGCTGAAGAACTACATCCTTCGGGAGATGGAGCTTCGAAGTGACATACAATCAACGACAATAATTAAAAGGAATGGACCCAAAAAATTTCTGGACAAGGCTTTAACAACACTATTCTGGAGGACCTCGATAGCCAGATATTTAATATGTTCGAAAAAAATTTAACCAGATCTTTGATTGGATAGATTACACTTTAACGGAAGCGTGAGCTTCTTCATCATTCCAAGAGGAGTCCATAAGAGGAAGCTGGTATTCATCAGGTTTCAAAGCCAAAGCAAAGTCTGGTAATGTAGGTGCTGTCTCCATAATTCTACACCCAAATTTTGGAATGTGAAAATAAGAATAACAAAGTCTCTATCAATTTGCTAGTACGTCACTTGTATTTATGAGACATCACCACATGGCAAACTATCTAAAAGATATACACCCTAATAGCAAATGTTGACATAAACGATAGATGTCTACCATGAGCTCCTTAGTAGAGAGTTAGAGACCACGACTCAAACACATCAAACTCGTGAATTAGCCAACTTAAGCATTAAGTTCCGCTTACTAAGCTAATAAATGATGAGAAATTCTGTGAAAGCAAATAATCAGATGCTTAGATTTGTCTGTCAGTACTTACTTTTCGTAAGTGTATAGATCCTTGTTGATTCGCACCTTGCTAGAAGTATCCTTAGGAATCTTTTCAGACAGATACTTCATGGTTCCCCAAAGTGGTGTGTTCCTGTACCAAAAATTGCAATTTATTATTCCCATACATGTCATTTAGCAGTTCAATGCTGTGCATTATTCTACAGGAACTGGTTCCAAAAACATAAGTTAGGTAGAAATATAGAAGACAAAGAACACCCCGCAATAGAAGCATTAAAGGCTTGGACCTGTACAATTTCTTTTGAAGGATTAAATCTTTACAAATTAACATGCACATTATATTTCACCGCAGATTGAAAAAATAAAATGGTGACGTTTCTTAACAATTTTGGACCCTAAATCACTAAAAGACACCCACTGATTGACTACCAAGACTGAAGGTAGCTATGTGAGGCCTATTCAAAACATGCTGCTATCACAAACGGAAACCAAACTGAAAAGAGGAGAGGTATGGAACAGGACAAAAGCTTTAGAACTTTAGCATAGATGAGAGTAGATTTCCATATCAAGTGAATGAAGATTGAAGAAGAAAATTTTCTTGACCCAATGATAAAATTTCATAATTTTCTGAGATCCTGAGTGTAGAAGGAGTGGCAGTACATTTCCATGAAATTTGAATTGTAAAGCATCTAGGATTCTGGACGGGAGCAAACCAGAATCCTCACGTATATAAGATGATTTCGAAGTTTAATTGTATATAGTCCTCATAAACGGAACAAGAGATAAAGGGGGTGCCAAGATTACCTAGAGACAGGAACTGATGCATTAAAAGCTTCACCTGTCTTCTTGCTCTCTTTGAGATATTCGTCTGCTGCTTGCAGAGCAGCAACGGCCATCCCATGGGACTTCTCTGTATTCCCCTCGTCGAGAATTAAACCATGGTAGTAGTATGCTGCAGCCTATGATAATATCAAAATCTTGAGTTAAACAAAAGTTCGAGATTCTGAAAAGAGACCTTTAATCTATTGTGACAGTTGATCGCTTGGAACAGTCACATCCCATCAATTCTACTTCATTGTTGTGCAGGAACCCCAACATACCTTATTTCGGACTAAAAGATTATATCCCGAATAATAGATTAATTAATTATAGCACACGTATCCTCCTAATGAGATTTTACACATGACTAATCCTCAAGAAACTTCAAATTTCAAATTTGTAGAAATAACTACAGTGTCAAGAGGTTAAGGTGGTAACAAGCAGAGGGAGTATGTAAGTGTATAACATTTCAAGTTCCTTCATAGTAATTTCTTTTGGCCATATCTTGCAGTGCAACATAAATAACAGCAATTTTAAGACATTAAACAATACCTTAGCCTCAATGTGTTTCCACTTCACGAATAGTGAATGCTTTTCTCCCCAACCATTTGCCAGTGGAAGGTTCATGATGTTATCTTGGGCCTACAAAGTGACAATCTCACGAACTTAATTCCTCCTAAAATCATAAAAGGAGTTATAACCATGGAGCTAATGAAGGAAAACACACACGAACTCTGTTCAACTCTTTAGTATGAACAAACAAAAAGTAATTGGGAAGGTTCGATTCAACCACACTGCTATAACGAAATGATTATTCTTTGAAACCCATGAATCTAAGTCAGTAAAAGATGGAACAAGTGAACAAAAGATCGAGGATGCTGCTTGCAAAAACCAGAAGTGATGAGTTTGAAAGCCCCCTTTGTGCTCTAATCGATTTATGCTAATGGTAAATATATTACAACTATGAACTTGAAGTAATTATTCTCAACAAAAGTTAACTTGAAAACTGCACAATGAGGTATGGCACAATATAGTCTTAAGAAGGAAAAATAGAAAGCCCGTGAGTTTTAATACTGATACAATTGACCGCTACCAAGCCAAATCAAATAACCAAACAATTTTAAAAGGTTATTTACAGTGGATAAAAAAGGAAAACAAAATCCATTAATACCTGCTGCCAGTATTTTACCATCTCACAAGCAAGTCTTCTTTTCACAGCTAGGGTGGCCTTGGCACTATCGATTGCAAGTCCCAGCTGAATATCAACGCCCTATTCCAAGGAAATGTAAGGCCCACAGAAATATAACTTGATATAACTTAAACAAGCATCGTAAATTAATTAAATTGCATGAACAATGTAGACATATAGTGATGATAACTAATTTGCAGGAATGATGTCTTAGCCAGACTATAAAGCAAACCAAAACAAAGTACCCATATTTAGAAGCTATATTAATGCATCAACAAAAAGTTCCAGGACAAAACATCCCAAAATTATGGGTCTTACCAACTTCATGTAAATTCAACAGAACAAAATATTCAATAATGGGGATAAATGAAATATACAGCAAAATGAAGAAAACCCAACCAGCATAATGTACACAACGGCTTGCGCTTTTCCATGTGGCCGTAAGGCAAACATCAAGTGCTAACAAGAATGAGAAACATTGATGACTATAACTAACAAACTGTAATTGCTTGATAACCCATTAAGACCATAGCATTTATTCATTAAAACAAACCCACATGTCCTAGGTAGAATAGGGGAGCTTAAATGAAATGTGACAGCTCTATTAGCAGTGGCATGGAATATTTTTACACATGGAAAAAGGTAGCTTTCTGAAGTTTTAATCAATCAAAATGCACTAGAACTACATATATCTTGCCTACCCTATGAAAAGTGCATTCTCAATTAGAGAAGTTCATTAAAATTTGGTTTATTTATCTTCCTAATTACAACACGAGCGTTCATATTCTTCAAAGCTCCAGTATTAGTTAAGTTATACATATCAACTTGCTTCAACCATAATGATGATGCAAGAGCGAAGGGACATGAATAGACAGCAGATAATCAGAAGCATGCATAATTGCTACATAATGTCAATCATTAATATTTTTTACAAAGGGAGATTACATACTTTTGAATTGCTGAATAATGTTGCTTTTGTTTCACTAAAAATTTGAAGGGCGTCCAATATTCACTAATCAGTATTTTTAATAGACACCAACAATAAAGAATCACTAATTTTAGAATAAGAGTAAAAAAATAATCCATCTCAGCAGGACCAGGTTTTTATGATTGAACACACCTTGCCAACTGTTGGTACAAGGGGTGAGATGTCACTTTTTGTGCAATAAAATATTAATTTACTTCTAAACTGTTAGGTGTACAAGTCTTCTCGGACTCATAACAGTGTATAAAGATAGAGATGGATATGTCATAAGTTTCAAAGGTCACGCGAGATCACTAATAAATTTGTCAAAGACACCTGCAAATATTTATGACCTCTGATGCCGTTTGTCACATAAATAAAATTGTTACAAATGATCTTATGAAACTTGTGGAAAAGATTGCTTCCCTAGTCATAGCCGCAACTGCTCTTTCAGAAAATGTCACAATTAAAGCATGATTCTCAATGGGAGTCACTCAATCAAACAATTTCACGCAATTGCTCTTCCCTTATCTCTTAAGATATCATGCATCACATCCAATTGGAAGCCATTCATGGGGAAAATGTGAAGAACTTTCCATTATATCAAGTTTAAACATTTTGTTGAAATTTCTATAGACTAAATGAAGTCTAAGATGTTTCATTAGCTCAGACGCCATCTTCACCATGATCATGAACTGTGTTGATCATGCAGCTTCAAGGGCCAAAACTTTGTGACACTATCATGACTAACAAAACCAAGAAATGTAAAATGGCAGCATTTTCAATATCTAAATAAGTTTAAATAGTGGCAACATGATAGCAAGTAAGGTGGCAACTTCGCGAACCAGTATACCTGCCCTAGTGCTTGGAGGCAAAGTGCTCGTAGAACTCCTTCAGCAAGATCCACAGGAAGATTTCTCCTAAAGGAAAAAGTTAATTGGGCGAAAAAGTGAATCCATATCATAAAATTTTTTATTCTTTGATCATCTACAGCACATAACAGGATACCTTAGTTCATTGGGAAAATGTGGGAGAACATGTCGGACAGCACAATCAAGGTAACCGGCAGCCTTCAAGAAAACATCAACAGAAGATCGTCGATTCTCTGTTGCAAAATGTAGAAAGCACAGAAGAAGTCAGAAATTTAATAAAAGCCAAAAAAAAGGGAAAATGCTGTCTTTATTCTATCGTGTTTGTTCAAGCCATTGTACAGTTAACTTCCAGCTGGATGCATAATATCTACGTCAGTTTTATTTACAATTTCCTTGAAATAAATGAATCTTCATTCAAGGATACATGCTGCTGATAACAAACTGATTTAAAAAAATTAATCCATTAAAGATGTGTATCTTAATTTTAAAAATTTCTACAAGCCCATTTTTAATCCTTCAAGTGAAACTCTTTTCTATTATTGGGTGCAAAGAGACTCAAAAACACACCCTCTCCATCAGACTGTCCTCACTCATGCCCCAAATGGGGTTACAAGCTATGATATCATGCTGAATGGCCAACATTTTGAAATTGTAAGCTATTAGAGATTAGTGACATTTGATACTTATGATCTTCAACGTATATGTATACGATGAGACATAAGCATTCAGCATTCACCACATAACAAAGAAATCATAAGATCAGGGACTTATCTCATGCTGGTCGAAGCGCCTTCCCCTTCTCCCCAATTACTTGATAGAGCGCTTCTATTTTTTATTATTGACCACTAAAAGCATCTAACCAATTTTATCACTTCAAATTTGTATCTTAAATTATGTGTCGCTCATTGTCATTTGTACAAAGCATCCGGTAAATGATGATTGCTTGTGCATTGCGTCATTAATAGCCAGGCAAATGAATGAGGTATAATTTCTATTGAAACAGCATCTTCTATCACTCATGACGGCAAGCATGAACACAATTATCACCCAAAATTCTCGGGTTTTCTGGGCCAATTAATGCAACTTAATCAAAGTGTGAAATCTTTCTTCATTTATACATCATCTCATTTAGACTCAATCCCATTTCACAACTGAATATCCCAGTAAGGAAAAAATTGTGTTAACCTAATTTGATTATGATGATAGCATCCATCATTGATGACTTACTAGCATGCTCACAGTAGAAGAACTAGCACATTCTAGATCTTTTGTCATATATGCCAACAAAATTTACATTGATTCACCTAACCAAAAACAATGTTTTTAGGATCAAGAGTTTACAACTAGGCCAAAATATATAGCTGTTAGTCAAAGTGCAACTTTATTTCTTTATGCTCGTGGCAACACAGAATGCACCGCACCTTCCTGGGTGCTAATGGGTCGGGTTGTTAAGTCCATGAATCCAGGAGGTGTGTGTCTATCTGGTGGTGTTGTCTCATGTCCCTTATAATTATTCTTACTATTTCCCTACCCTCCGGCCCCGTCAGTATTACACGTTAAGATCAAGCATCCAGATCAAACGACAACGTCAGCAGCTTGACGCACGAGAATTTTCAGGAGGTCACTCATACCATTATTATTCTCACTTATCCCCACAAGAATTATATAAATATGTTTCTTGGGAGACTTGAACACATGATATCGTTCTGATACCAATTGCTAGGATCAAGTGTTCACCTAGCCAAAAGTTATATTTGTTAATCAATGCGCAACTTTATTTTCTTATACTCGTGACAGTGCGGAGTGCACTTACTTGAGTTCTAATGGGTCGGCTGTTAAGCCCATGAATCTGGGGAGGTGTGTGTCTATCTGCTGGTGATATCTCATATCCTAAGAAGATCGATCTTACCATTTCCCTATCGTCGGTCGTGTCCCCAGCAGAGACTATTACCCGTTAAGATCTGGCGTCGTTTTTCTATGGCCCACCTAACCAAATAGATCAAGCGGCACAACGTCATCAGCTTGACGCACAAGAACTTCTCAGGAAATCACTCATCCCAATACTACTCTCATTCATGCACTCTTAACCCAACAAATATGATAATTTGTTTTCATTAGGTGTCTGAAAATATGAAAATATAACATACAGACAAATGAGTGAGAAAGATCACATATAACAAAAACTGATTAAGTGTTAAAATTACATAGAATTGGAGAAAGCTTGAGTACCTTCTGATAACTTTGGCTGATAGCCATCAATGGATGTTCTTGGAAGAAGTAATAGATTGGCTTGTGTTAATGATAGCATGGCCATCAAGTGCAAAACGGATAATATTTCATACCAAGCGCTAAACATTTCCGTTTCCTGGAGATATTGAAGAGATTAACAGTGCTTTGAAAGCGAGAGAACAAGTGAAAAAAAGTTATGGATTTGAAGGTAAAATCTAAGCGGGACCTCTGCTTCGTCCTCTTGATTAATCCAAACAAACTGTACTTTGTGTTGCAATGGACTGCCTGCACAAAGCAAAGGGGTGTCTCTCAAAAGTATGATTTCCATGAAAAGTTTTTGTATCTGGATTGGTGTTGGAAATGCTTACCATTTTTAACCAATCCCAAAATAACTGGCAAATAGTCTTCCAGAGCCTGAAGAAGATCACCCAGAGTTGAACCTCCTGCAAGGAACAGATGATCAAACATCCATATCAGCAATTTTAGATACCACAAAATTTTTTGGTCATCTCTGCGACCAACCATGTTGAGTAGCACTTCTCCGTCTTGTTCTTGAAATCGTCGGAGCTTCTTGCCCTGCCATGACCACTATTCTGGTTCTGAGAGCCGAAAGGCGTTCAACTAAGCTTTTAGAGATGTGATCACCTAATGACTGAGAGAAATCAACAGGCTTAGGGATCCGCAAACATGGGACAAATACAGAAACCTCCCCAATATTTGATGGCCTCCTCCTGTTTCCACCTGTATCATTAGGAGTTGATAGTAGGCATCCCATGTCTTATATTTTTTTTATCTGCCAACAGAAGCACAATTCAGAGGTGCAACTCAGAAGATCGACCACAAAAAGTCATAAAAAAGGAAATATGATAGTTTCAAGATGTACAAGCACACATCGAGAATCGGTTTCTTGTTTTACGATCCCAGAGGTTAAAATGATGCACAAAAGATTCACACGAAAATAAGAAAACAGAGTACAGGTGGAGAATAAAGAGGTGAAGTGAATAAAACTACACAAATAAAAAAGTAACTGACAACTCACGGGTGGTGGCGAGATTATGTCAAAGTGTATATAAATACTGAGTGGTAAATGTGCTTACCAGGCGTCTTTAGATATCAGAAGATAGGTGGGTAAATTTGTCCAGTACTTTCTGCAACAGACAGAATAATAAGAAATGAACTTCAGATCAAAATTAAAAATGGAAGTAAATATTCAAGAAAAAAACTGGCTACATCAATGTCACGAGAAAGGCATGAAAAATTGACAGCTCTCTCGTGCTTCCTTTACTAATGCTAATAGCCCTTGATGCTCCCTCATACATGCAGTTAAACAAAAAAATCACATTCCCTGTTTTTCTCTTTATAGAAAAAGGAGCAATTAAGATCAGACTGCAGCTAGCTACTGAATAACACGATAAAACTATAATTTCAATCTTCACAACAGCAAATTAATTAAAAAGAAAAAGAAAACCAAAAAGGAAAACGAAAAAGAAAGAGACCCTTTCAAATACCGCAAGACAAAACAAAGGGATCAATCCACTCCATCAGTACACAGAAAAACATAAACGCAATAAAATTTTTCACCTGAAGCAGAACAGGGCCGTTGAATCCCATCAAGCACGGGAACATGAACGAGCGGACAAATGATAAAGATGCGATCTTAAAGGTTTTTGGAATCGATTCTCTTGTGGGTTTCGGTCAAAAGTGATGAGACTATAGCAAAGTCAATAGATATTGAAATTTTCATTAAAAAAAAAATTTCAACGTGAACATCAATTGCAGAAAAACGGACAATTCAATCGAAAGGCGAGACAAAGATATATGAGTCAATTGGGAATTCGAAGCTCGGACGTGGAGTGAAAATGTTGATGAGCAAACGTAGCAAGTAAACAAGAGAAGATAAGGAAAGGAAAATCTAAGAGCTTGCTTTCGTGTCGATCATTATTACTTGGGGGATAGATTTTGAAGTCTGAAGCTCATCTCACCTGACAACTCTTTTTTTATTCATTATATTTACAACGGACCTAAGTAGATATACCAAATAAATATAATCAAATCTATCTACACACACATATATATAAGATAGAGGGATAATGTAATTTTAAATATTAAAATTATTTAAGATATATTTTTGGAATAATGAAAGAAAATATTCCAAGAAACAAATGAATTTATTTTATACACAATTTTGTTAATGGTATTGTAGAGAAGGATAAACATTTATCATTTTTAAAAATACAGAGAAGTCGTTACTATATATAAAAAAAGAGTAGGTCTCTTGTGAGACGGTCTCACGAATCTTTATCTGTGAGACGGGTCAACCCTACCGATATTCACAATAAAAAGTAATACTCTTAGCATAAAAAGTAATATTTTTTCATGCATGACCCAAATAAGAGATTTTTCTCACAAAATACGACATGTGAGACCATTTCACGCAAGTTTTTGCCATAAAAAAAATATGTGTATTTCATCTTAATATTTGTGTAGAGATGTGTTTCCAAGCTATCCACGATAAATAATGACAATTAATTTATGTAATATCAAATGTTTGTCACTTTATCAAAAGTTATATTTATTTATAATAACAATAAAACTTAAATATTTTAAATATTATAACAATCTAAACTTCATGTTTTAATTTTTTTTTTCTAGACTTGAGCAAATATTATTGCTCCAGACAAAATATATATTAAAAATACATTTATATAGTTTGAAATGTAACCAAAATAGAGCAAAGTATTTCATTCCGACTAAAAATAGATTCTTTTATTTCAATTGAGATTTTTTTTGGCTCATTATTTGGCAACTAATACGAAATTTCATTTATTATTTATTTATTTGGTATCTTTCATATCGAAAATTTTAAATTTTATTTATTATTTATTTATTTGGTATCTTTCATATCGAACTTTTTAGTCTATTTAAGTTTATAATAATTATAAAAATCAATTAAAAACTCAACTATGCCTAAACAAGGAGGACAAAGAGAATGAGTCGTGGCGCATAATATATATAGCTTTTCAATGCATCGAATATAACCTTTTGTGAAGGTCGTATTCATCACCTGTATTTTTCAACATCATAAACCTTTTAGACCTCTTTGAAATAATTATATAATCTCATTATTTCATCTTTCTGTAGTAAAAGTATTTAAACTTTTCATAAGAAATTATTTAAATGATCATCGTTGTATTAAACAAAAATTTACGTGAGATCAAACTAGGACCTAAAATATTTAAATCAATTATATATGATCAGTGGATATGTCGTAAAAATCACGCAATCGGTAATTTATTAACATTATCTTTTATTTTTTTTATCGATTTAATTAAATGTGTTAAACAAATAATAATCATATTTCGTTTTTTTTTTTTTTTTTTTTTTTTTTTTTTTTTTTTTTTNCTATGATTAGGATTGTGTTGACGTCTCAGATTCGACGATTGTCTCTACTGTACCAAGACGAATCTTTCCAGCGTGCTTATGTCCTCGCTCACACGCACCCTAAGAAACTTCCTAGAGTGTCACTCATCCCAAAATTGCCTCATGTCAAGCATGCTTAACTTTGGAGTTCTTATGCTCTTTCTTTTCGGGTGCTCATAATATATGAACTCCAAAGTTAAGCATGCTTGACTTGGGGCGATTCTGAGATGGGTAACCCCCTAGGAAGTTTCTTAAGTGTCTGTGAGTGAAGATATAAGCATATCGGAAAGACTCGTCTTGATACAGTCGAAACAGTCGTCGAATTTGGAGAGTTACAAGGATATTGTATTAATACGCAAACAAACATAAAAAGGAACTATTGACACGGTGAAAAATTTAGGAAAATGGGATGCGTAATGCGTGCCTTGCCATTCCAAAACAATAATTAGGCATTGAGGAAGAATGTTTGCAGGAGAAATCTAAATATCAATCGACATCCCACAAACATTCAAACCTATATACAATAATACAATTATATATTATTACGCTGATTTTTGGCAGGATCTATGGTGCAATATTGGATGGTCACGGAGATATTATCAAGGATTATATATTTAATTAATGACAATATATAACTAGGCGATAGTGCCCTGAGGAAAACATAGAACGAACACAGAAAAAACGTTTAAATAGCGACGGAATTATTTGAATTTTCCAACAGTTTTAGTTGGACAAATTACCATTATTATTTTAATGTTGGCATATTAGCGACGTATTAACAAAAACAGTGAGCTGATGGGAATGTATTCATGCTACATGGGGATGTAAATATGATGAATAATGTGTACGATGTGGAACCTTAATTCGGTAAGAAAGACGTATGTTTGACATAATATTTTGTAAATGATATAGATTTTACTTGTAATTTTTTTCGTTTTTGCAGTTAAATTTTTTTCTAGAATAATAAAAATGTTATAATTTCACCCAAAACAAAAAACAAAAAAAAAGCCTTATTACGTTTTTACGCCTATGGTTTTGAAATCCTCATTAATAACATGAACAAATTTTTGTCAAGACTCTATATTTTTCATAGATTAATATTCATATTTCAATAATTATTGCGTGACATGCATGAATGAACTTATTTTTAATTTATTCCAAGCCTCTCTCGTCAATAATTATTCATATTTAAATAATTATTATACACATACGTGCAACATTTAGAAACTCATAATCCTAATTCAATCATATCATTAATCATGAAAAATATTTATATTTTTGTATCTGAATTTTAAAATCAAAAACTTGTTTCCGGACTAAAAAAGTAAAATATTTATAATTCGAGTTTATTCGAGAATTTCGAAAATTCAAGCTCATCCAATTATTTTAAACTTAATTATCTTATTTCATTAAGGAATCATTCACGAGCTATAAAATAGAATAATGATTTGGAGTTATTGATTTAAAATATTTTCAAATAAAATGAAGCATTAATTTATTTTCCCGTAATTATTTGGTGACGTACAATTTCACGTTTGAGTAATCTATGCGGCAACTACTTCTACGGATAATATATAGTAAAGGAATTGGTGTATGGTTTGGCTTTGTGACGAAGAAAAAACAAGAGTCCACGTAATTTAATTTTATATAATTTCCTCTATTTTATTACATATTTATTATAAATAATTAGTTACTGTGTTTATTAGAATCAAGGCAAAAAATTGTGTGAGACGGTCTCACGGGTCGTATTTGTGAGACGGATCTCTTATTTGGGTCATACATGAAAAAATATTACTTTTTATGCTAAGAGTATTACCTTTTATTGTAAATATGGGTAGGGTTGACCCGTCTCACAGATTAAGATCCATGAGACGGTCTCACATAAGACTCACTCTAGAATCAAACACCACCAACTCAAAAATTATAGCTAGTTTTAATGTTGTAATTAATTTTTTTTTGAAATTGTATCACATATTTATGTTTCGACCGTTTTCTTAAAAAATTTCTTAATAATTGCACTATCTTTCCATTGATGGCATCGAATATTCATATCCTACCAAAATGTCATATTACCAACATTTTCTGAAATTATAACTATTTCGACGAAGCTATCAATATTTACCAAATTCTCAAAAGAACAATAACAAAAAAATTAAAGATAAAATTAGCAAACTAAACATAAAGAAATAATAAGATATTATAAATAGTTTAGCCAAACACAATTATCCTACAAAAATAACATTGGTTTTATAATAATATTTTTCTTCATCGTATCCAACTATCATAATTTAACAAAAACATATCAGAATTAATAAAAATATACATACATTTATTTAATATATATTATAATTTAATCTAATATTTCAGTCGTTTATGGTAGGATGTTACTAGAATCTAAGGTGGTAAAAGTGAATATTTATACAAAATAGTATTTCACTCCTGCAATGCAGAGACAAATTTTTTTATGTAATTAATGATTAAAATTGGTAAGTATGGACGTTGAATTAATTATTTAAAATACAAATAAATTGAATTTTATATCATACAACTAAAAAACAAATAAAATCAACAAATTTGAAAAACTTCTCTAAATACAACGTTTGTGGTCGAATTTTTTGACTATTATCACATATCGAATTTTAGACTATAGGATTCGTAACTCTGGATATAGAAATATACAACAGACTATGACTGAAAAATGGATTTTTAAAAATAGTCTTATATGAGATAAAGATTGATCTTAATTTTATTGATTGTCTTGTATAAAATAGAAAACAAAAATTTGTGTGAGACGGTCTCACGTGTCATATTTTGTGAGACAGATATCTTATCTGGATCATCCATGAAAAATTATTACTTTTTATGCTAAAAAGTATTACTTTTTATTGTGAATATCGGTAGGGTTGAATCGTCTCACAGATAAAAATTCGTGAGATCGTCTCACAAGAGACCTACTCAAAATACAATCAAAGTGGATTTGGGAGTGTTAAAGTGGATTAATTCATTTGGAAGACATTTATAAACTATAAAAATTTTGAAAAATTGATCCGAAAATTCGGAGCTAAATCAAAGTAAATTGGATTGATTTGCGAAACAAAATCAATCTTGCGATACTAATCTTAAAATAAGATTTAATAATTTATAGATTTCAAAATTTCGAGGACCGGGGAAATATCGAGTTGTCATGTGGCCAATGAGCTGTTGGATGCGACATGTCCTTTTCAACAGTTGACCTAGGGTAAACATGGGCAACGTGGCATTAAATGAATGGCCAATGCTTACAAAAGTCTAATGCACGTTATTAGTCATTTAGTTGAATGGAACCTTTTAACAGTTGAACTCAGAATCAGACAATCAGTGACGGAGCTTGGTAAGACACTCGGGCTAAATTTTTTTATATATAAATTTTGTATAATTTTGATTTATATGATATTATATTGGATAGATCAATTTAAAATATTAAAATATTCTATAGTTTGAAATTCTAATGCGGGTAGATTTATATTTCTGACTCCGCCATTACAGAATTCTGTTTTATCGAGAAAGGTTTACGTAAAACCATGTTGACCAAGATGTTGACCAAGCGTATTTAACATAACATGTATATTATTATTATCAAATAACTCATATGAAATCGTTTCACATGTAAATTATTCAATCCAACTAATGAAAAATATTAATTTTTTGTCAAAAATATTGATTTTTCACTGTATATATCAATCAGGTCGAACAATCTCAAGGATATAGATATGTGAAAACTGTCTCATAGAAAACCTATCATATTATTACGTGTAAGGGTGTTCATCGGTCGGTTCGGTTCGATTTTCGGTTTTACAAATATATAATCAGATATCCGAACCATTTTTCTTCGGTTCGGTTCGGTTTTCTACCGAAATGGTTATGTTATTTCGGTTTTGATACAATTATTTAAATTAATAAGATAATATATTGTAAGATATAATATGTTATCTTTTTACACGATTTCTTAATAAAACATTTAAATATAAGGTCTAAATGAATTACATAAACAACAATCAACTAAATATTATTCAAAATAATTCNAACAATAATAAAATTAGGCGACATATATTATTGCGTATGTCACGAATTGTCCAAAATCGTCCATTTTCTGCCACCCCCACGTGTCTGCAATATACACATAAACAATCAATTAATAAAAAAAAAAAATCACAGAGATATTGTAAAC
>NC_133323.1:6818379-6903230 GCF_012295235.1 Primulina huaijiensis | reverse complement strand
ATATATAAGGACACGTGGAATATGCAAGTCAATTAGACGGCTGCCCTTCCCCCTACCTGGTCCCTTCAATTGGGCACAACAAATAAGATATTTTGAGGATTAAAATTCCTCGACCATCACAAAGAATATAGATTAATGAAGGAAATAGGTGGGGATTCTAATCAATTTCACTCTTGCATTTTGCAATATCGAAACGGTAAATTTTTTTTACGATTACAAGAATATTTTACTCTTCATGGAGAGCGATAAATTCTCAATGCAAAGCAAGTCTAAGTCATGTTAGCCTAATGCATGCCTTTTGTGTGTGTGTCGCCTGATAAGGTCGGCAAGCAGTTGACATGATGCGGAGATAGACGAATATACGAGAGAATTTATGTAAGGTTACTATATATTAATGGTGAGGGCTAATTTTTGTGCAGCTGTATGTACTTCATTTAGCCAAAGAGATGCTAAAAATTTCAAGAGATGTGGGATAAATTGATGGAAGAGCTGTTAAATACTTGATTTACATAAATTGATGGAAGAGCTGGTGTACTATGTTGTCATTAACTTTTATCACCTCTAAGACTTTATTTAGCTTGGCATATTAGCAAGGGATCTTCAAATAATCAGCAGACTTAGGGAGCACCTGACTGGCTTGAGAAAAATCAACTAAAATAATCAAGCAAGTTTGTCAGCTATACGTGAAATTTCTAAGAGATCAATCATTTCAGCACCACTCTCGCTCATACACGCTTAATATAACATTTTCATTGAACCCATGATCTCATTGTAATACCAATTGTTAGATCAATTGATTATTATTAGGCCAAAAGATATAACTTTTAGTTAATGCGCAACTTTATTTAATTATATATGTGACAGCGTAAAGTGCATCTACTTGTGTGCGAATGTGTCGGATAGTTAAGTCCACAAGTCCTAAGAGGTTTGTGTATATCTACTGATGCTATGCCATACACCATTTCTTTACCGCCGATCCTGTCACAGTAGAGACAATATTATCCGTTAAGATTTGATGTCACTCTTTTATGACCTACCAAGCTCACCAGATCAAGCGACGCAATGTCAAAAACTTGATATTCGAGAACTTCTGAGTAAGTCACTCATCGCAATATAACTATCAATCAATGCACATGCTTAACCCAACATCGTGCATGATGCAATGCATAATATCTTGAGATTGTAGTCACATTAAAAATGATTTTATGGAAAAAGTAAATCTATATAAAAATCAATTAATTATAAGGTTAAAATCTCAAAAAAAAAATTATAAATTGAAATCTGTATAAACATAAAATGATTGTTTTTAGTTTGGTCACGGATTCTCAATTTCAAAATTGGGTGGTTCTGGAAAAAAGTAGCTAATTTTTTTTTTTATTTTATCGGATAATAGGTGAGAGGTGGAGGGAGAAACATGAGTTAGTGGAGATGCAATTTTGTGTTAGTGATTTATTGTTTAGTATCTTAACTACATTATATATCCAAACAATAATGAGGGAACAATTGAACATCTACTTAAAAGACCAAATGCATTCGATCATATCCATGCAGCACTACTTGTACAGATTTAGATATTGACATATGTCATTTTTTGACACACGTCAATATTCTGCTCGAGCCGTGGGTTTTGAGCTCGAGCAAAATTCTGCAAACAACATCTGCACAAGTAGGATAGAACAAACCGTTTCTTCAAGGAGTGTGAATATTTTGCTAATTTCAAAAAACGAGCTAATTGAATCGGTTAGATATCTTTATATAAACACAATCTTCTTTTAAATATGTCAAGTGTGTGATTACTTGATTATTTTTGTTTCTTAAATTGTTTGTCATCTTAGTTATTATAAAATTAGCTAAAGTTTAAATCACTCCGACGAAATACTAAATTCTATTTTAATTTTTTTTGGGGTTAAATTTCAAATTCCAAATAGAACAATTTATTTATTTATAATTTTTGATCATTTCTTATATTATCTAAGGTTGCGTTTGGATGAAGCCATTTGGATTTGAGGGAAGGGTTTGATGGACGAGTGTAAAATGGAAGAGAAGAAATTTCAAATTCAAAATCATCCAAACAAAAACGATAAATTTACATCACAAATTTAAAATAATTTGATTTCAAAGATTTAAGCATCCTAGTAGAATGAGTTTTCTCATCTTGAAATAAAATTAGTGCGTGAAAGTAAAACAAACGTATAATGTGCGTAAAAATAATATTTTATTTTAAAAGTAGATCTCTTGTGAGACAATATCACGAATCTTTATCTGTGAGACGGGTCAACCCTACCGATAGTCACAATAAAAATTAATACTCTTAGCATAAAAAGTAATAATTTTTCATGTATGACCCAAATAAAATATCCGTATTACAAAATACGACCCGTGAGACTGTCTCACACATGTTTTTGCTTTATTTTAATTATTTAAGAATATTTACTTATAGATTAATGGGGAAATCGACTATTTTCTACCAAAATTCAATAATCTTGGGTAGAACATTAATGCTTCTTATTATAATTTGTAATTCAAAACCAATATTTTCATATGTGCACATATGTTCTACTTTTATATTTAAACTCAAAACTATTTTTAAAATGTTGTATTTGAAGTTTTAACACATTTTATCTAAATCTAAATAAATAAAAAACAAGAATGTTAAACATATTTGATTTTGACATTAACTTTCATATTTTTAATTAAATTTGAGATAATTTGATGTTATTTGACATATTCAGTCATTTTTAAATTTGAATTTTCAAATATCCATACTATTAATTAATGTAAAGCCTCCGAATTTCTATAATAACTAACTTCTGGTACATTGGTGAAGCTTTTTTATAATAATATAAAAAATGTCCATAACAGTTCAATTCTGAATTTTACAAAAAAAAAAATTCATCCTATCTTTTATTTCATGTCATTTCAATTCCAAAAATCGATAATTTTAATTTTAAATTTAGAGAAAAACTATATTTTTTTTAATTTATAATGACACGTATCGCGTATGCTATGATCCGATAATGTTTTATTATCACTAAATATTTTTTATTCCAAGGCCCAATAACGTTTTATCATCCAACAAAACCCGCCGTTGCCAAGGTAGGATTCAGACCAGCCCATATTTTGAAACACTAGCTACTTTCCCTCTTCCCCTGCACCAACGTATCCGAACCGACGAGAAAACCCTAAACCCCCCAATTCCATTTTACCATTCGAATTTCAAATCAGCTCGATTTCTTGAACAGCTGGTAGAAATCGACTCATTGATACTCAATCCACATCTTTTCATTTTAATCGCACAATTTTGATGCTTTCGGAAATCACGAACCGCACAAGATGCTCTTGAATGTATATTCTGACGAAGCATTCTTATCTCTTTTTGTTTCAGGATTGAGTCTGCGAGATGAAAGACTTGGGAGAGGAAAATAATGCTCAAGAATTGAATGGAACCGGCCACATTATCACTTTCTCTGACGGTTCAAAAAACGAAGGTGAAACCCATAATCAATGTGTGGACTTTTCGTCTCCTACACCGGTGAAAATGAACGAGCCTTCACGGGTTAAATGCGGGGAAGCGCCGGTTGAAGAACTCCCTAAGAAGTGAGATACTGTATTTGTGTTTTTGTTTGTTTGTTTTTTTTTTTTTGTGTACTGGTAAATCAAACAAAAGCCTGAAAACTTTACCAGTTTTGTTTCTGAATTTCAGTTATGGGATCTTATCGGAGTTTTACGGTTGTATGATTAGTTCATTGAGGATGCTCAAACTACGTAACAGGGCATCTACATTTAAGAACATTAGCTGTCTTGTTGAAATTCTGACCGGAAGGTAGTGGTTGCTGCCAATTTTTTTCCCTTTTAATGTTGATGCTACGTGGCTTCTTTTTGTCTATTTGTTTTGATCGTTCCTTTTTTATTTTTTTTCATTCTTCTGGTTGCTCCTTGTATTTATCAGTGTAAACTGTCTGTTGATCTAAACTCCAACAATTCTTTCAAGTGAATCTCTGATGGTTTTAATTGATGATTCTCAATAAAACTTTATGTACTTTATCTTATTAATATGGTGCCCTTTATTATTTTTATTTTTATCATGATTGGATGTAGTGACATGAACTGAGACTCTACTTAAAATTGCAAGTCAATGAAGAAAAATAATTTGCTGTAATTGCAATTGTGATGGCATCTGTCCATCTTGTTGCAATTTTTATAATTATTGCAAACTGTTATTCAATTTCAAACATATTTGATTGCTGTATGCATTTTAATCCTTCATTATTTTATGTCCATTTATCAGGAAATTCCTGTTCACGCATCTTGCACAGATAAAACATATACTACCTGAAGCAGTTCAGATCGATAAGATTCTCATACATGATGATAAAACTAAGTGCATGACGCCAGATATGAAGATTACATTGCTCTTTGATGTTGTAGATGATCACTGTGAGGAATCTGTGTTTGTTGCTCTAAGCAATCTTTTCTCTTCGAGGCTAAGAGATTTTTATGTAGCACATCCTGAGGTAATGTGATCTTTCTTTAGATGAGAATTTAGTCATCGAGGTTTGACAAGATACATTTTCTGAATACTTTAGGAAATGATCAATGGTTACTGAGCCTCTAATTTGCATACCAAAACTGATTCACAGGAAACACATTTAGTAGTAGCTAACTTTTATTCAAGACCTTTATTTAGTTTCCAGCTGTTTTAAACTTCATATGTAAACCTCAACATAAATATTTCTTCTCTAAAATTCTTATATTGAAATTTGAATGTATGATTTTGGTTTTGCTAAACAGGATACACATGTCCCTGAAGCTACACTACCGGAGCCATTCAACCAGAGAAGTTTCACAGTCCAAGAAGACCCAGTTCTTAAGGACTTGTCAGCGTCACGTGACACAGCTACGATAAGTTTATCTCATTTTCCTCCTTTTAGAAGATTCTTCTCTAAAAAGGCTGGTGTTCCAGAAATAGAGAAGACTAATCTCCTCTCACCTCTTAAATCCGCTGGTGTAATTAATGAAGAGAATAAAAAGACAACGATGTTTTCAGATTATCCTTCTGAAGCCAGTATACGTGAGAGCACTCCTGTGAAGCTTGCCTCGAGTGGCGATATTCAGCTGGTTGAAACACCTGTGCAAACTACTCCGTTGAGGATAACTTCACCAAATGCATTAGTGCTGACCTGTGAAGATGAGAGCAAGACAACAGCTAGCCAAAACTGCAAGCAGCCCTCTTCTACTGCTAAGAAATCATTAGACTTTTATTGCTCGGACGGCAATGTCACAAAAATTTCTCATAAGGAAATAACAGTTTGTTTGTCTGATCTTGTTCTATTGATTCACAAGATATTCCAATCTGTCAATTTTTGCCCCATTACCAAGGAAGAACTTCTTCATAAAATTATTTTGCACAATTGTGAGATTGATGACCGAGGTACGCATACATGCTTCCGTATTATTCTCTTCTTTGCTTATTGACGACCTTTTTCTTTCATGCATAAAAGAGCTTGATTCCATTGTTGATTACTTAGATGAGGTTGAAAAACAAATAGAGCTCCTTGAGAAACTGGTTCCAGATTGGTTCTATAAGAAACTGGTATCCAGTGGCGACGTTCTATATAAGTAAGTTCTATTTTCTCAGTGCTGGATTTTGACTGTAGAAGGGTTGTCTCCAACAAGTTAATCATTGCTTGCTTTGTTTGAGAAGGTCTAAAAAATCATTTTTTTGGTTGCAAGACAGTTCCATAGTTGATTCAACCAGGTATTTGAAACATAACAACAAAGAGAGTTTCTTTCACAATCTAACTCAAAATCTGATGCTCCATCCTTACGAGTGACTTGTATTAGTTTCTAATCCCACCATATGTATCATTTCATCTGAAAAAGGCTTCTCTTTTTTTTTTTTTTGGGTCGTGGAGAGAAGGCTTCTTAAACAGTTCAACTTCTTGATTGTCTGGTGCATTTGTGTGCAATATGACGATTAAACTTGTGATATCTCGCATTTATCTATGCCTCAATCTCATTTTCAGATCTTCTGCAGTTGGTTTGTGGAAGGTGAACTTGATTATATTTGCTTACCTGCATATTGTAGTTAACAAAAATATTTCCTAGAGGCCCTGCTTTAACAAGTGAATGATTAAGTTGATTTTACTGGAGGAAGTAATGTCCTTTATGGAAAGATGTAAGACATTCATAAATCTTATATAAGCTCAACTGAAATACTTGTCATAGTGGTTAATTATATTTACGAATTTATGAGCTCTTTTGTGTCGGTCCGCTCATACTGGTGTTACTTTGAATAGGAACCCATATATATATAAGTACTTTTTTCTTGAATTAATGGAAGTGGTTGTGATCTCAAATTTACTTTTTATAAATCTTTATTTGTTTGCAAATGAATAAAGTTATGTGCACGCTTCTGTAAGTTTTTATGGCCTTTTTTGCCTATTTACAGTGTGAAAAAGGAATCAGATTTGAATTTGGTTCGCGAAAGAATTAATATCATATGATCTGAACTTTGTGCCGAAGGCTGCTAACTGCACGAGCTTATGGGGTAAGCATCAGGAAAATGTGAAAACTGCTCTATTGAGATTATTGCAATCATTATAGTCCACTAGTCCAGCGGGGGAAGAGAGGCAACTTGCTCCCCTTCGAATAGAAAAAATTCGAAAATTTTCACATGTAATGTTTTATTTTGAAAATTCTAATCTATTTTTTTGTTTATTACTCTCTGATATTGTTTTATGATCTCTTTTCAGGGAATGTTCAACTTTAAATTGGTCCATTGCAATGTAAAGAACTGGAGGATCAAAGTCTTCTTTCCTTTGTCTTTTTGGCTTTGTGATGTTGTTCCCTTAGTATGAGACTATTTACTCTGTCCGACAATTTAGAGACTATTGCATTCAGTGGCTGTGCATTCAAGAATTTGAGTTGCAAATGCTCATAAGTGTTTATTTGGCGTATTTAAAATATTTATTCCTTTCTGCTCTTCTAAAATATAATATAATCTATAGTATATGAAGTGTATTGACTAACCATGGTTATATGGGGAAATTTGGACTTATAAGTTTGTCACTTTTGGTTTTTGTCACACATCTTTATCATTTTTTATTTTCGTCTGATATTTTTCTATTATTTTTTAACATTTGGTCTTTTTTTACTCAATTTTCACCACAGTTGTCGAATGACATTTTTTTAGTTACATGTAAACTTTGAATTGTAGATCATCACATCACATAATCTGGAATTTAACATGCAATTCGGCTTTAAAAAATCTTTAATTTTATTAGATAAAATAAGTTATTTTACAAAAAATGTGGATTCGAGATATGTTTTATTTTCATATAAGAGATTATCTAATAACCCAAATAAAAAAAAATTGAAAATCAGTCATAATTCAGCAATAAAAACTTCAAATTTCGATTATCTTTTTCCGTCTTTTTTTTGTAAACTTCGAGTACAATCGATTTACTACGACACATTGGTGGATCTTCTCATGCAAAAAAATCACACTCACCACTCTGAAATAGAAAATAACATGTTTCACCAAACAAATTACTAGAAGACTATAAAAATCAAAACACAATAAAGATGTAAAATCAAAGAATTGAAAAACAAGACACTCACATTCCAATTTTGATAGCCATGAAACCTTCTACCTATATTATCACTTGTCCAAAAAAATCCTCAATTGTGCTCTTTTCCACATTTACAGAACAATATTCCTCTTTCAGAAACAGATGACGTCGTAATCTCGTGTAAAATAACTTTTCTTCTTAGAAATTTAGGGATTTGTGGAAAGAAAATTAAAGATTTGCTTCATTTAAATAAAAGATGATGCTGATGGATATAGGAGGAAATATGTGATGTTTATGTTAAATTCCACATGATGTGTGATATGATAAAACTCACTATTTCAAGATTACCTATCACCAAAGAAAAATCTCAATTCAGCAACCGTGAAGAAAATTAGGTAAAAAAAAGACCAAATGCCTAAATAATAGAAAGATAACAGACATAAATCAAATACTGACAAAGATAACATAACAAAATCAAAAACGACAAAGATAACATACCAAAATCTAAAAGTGACAAACTTATAAGACCAATTTATTAATTTTTCTGATTATATAATTATTATTTAAATACAAAAGATCATATCATCCTTAATCTAAAATAATTTAAAAATTATTAAAAATATCTTGAATTTGAATAATAATAATAATAATTGTTTTAAATATTTATCAAAATCTTATAAAAATACTCTCTAAAAGTTATTTATTTTAACAAAATATTTAATCTTTTTATATACAATTATTGTTTCAAATAAAAAATATTATATATAAAATAAAAAACTTATAAACGCACAAACAAAGTAAACAGATGAATGTTACTTAAAATGATGGTATATAAACAGTTTCACATTCTAAAATTCAATCTTTGAATCCTGGACTCGTATAATTAGAATCTCACACAAAAGAGCTATCAGTTGTGAATCATGCATGGCGAAGAACAGAATCCTCAGCTTAATAGATTGATAAGATCAGAAAGCCATGATTTTGACACTAAACAAACACACCAACCCATTGCAAACTATGCTATAATGTCGATCTTTTCCCTGTCTACATAACCGCCAAGTATTCGCCGGAGATACTCCAGCTGCTCAAACTCGCCTTGAAGTTCTTCCCACTACAGGAATGCAACAGAGAGAAAAGCATTGGATTAGGAAATTCGTCATGTGAAAAGTAAATTTGTTCAATCACTCCTTCATCCATACAAGTGCAAAAACGCATTATTGATCAGTTTGTTCAGGCGCAAAATATTTACTTCTACAAAATTAATAGCAGCATATGATTAGTCCGCAAGGTTATCACCACCTAGTCTGGTATCTAAGCCTTGTTATGACAGAAACATGAGATCATAAGCGTAAATTCCAGGTCGACAACAGATGCATTAGATTTGACACACAAAATAATGGAAAACATGAAATTACTTCTTGATGAGGCACAGAGATAAGCTTCCACCCAGCTGCAGTAACAATGCGTTGTTTTAACATTGTATGTCCTAGAGGGATCCCTGAAAGGAAGAAGCATAATAATTATCATAGTATTGGAGAAGCACAAACGATAAATCATCCAAATTGTTTACACGAATATACTTCCGTATACACACCTGAATTTCTTGAGAAATGAGTTGGCCCATCAATTTCCAGAGCAACTTTCTTATCGACCAAGGCTGCATCCAAAGTGTAGCCATTCACTTCATATTCTTTGATCCAATCTAGGCCTGTACTAACAAGAAGACGGGCCACCTCCTTTTGAAATGAAGAGGTCACCTTCTCGTTAAACCTCTTTGTTTTTCCAGCGCGATGGAGTTTCTCCTCAACCTCCTCTGGAAGAGATAACTGAGGATTCTCCAGTTTTAAGCACTGATTCACCAGACGAACCTGAGAAGCAAACACGATATCTTCTCGAAACTGCTCAGAAATTTGTTGCTCCTCAAAATGGCTCAGAGCTCTCCAGATATGGAAAAAGAAATCACGGTTCATTTGTCCAAGAACTGCATATGACCAAGACATATTACCGAGCTGATCTCTAACAAATGTAAGTGTTTCAGGCACTGCAAATTCGTCAGATACGACATTATCAATGCCACGTGCTCCAATATCTTCATCAAAATAAAATGTTTCATGCGCCAAGCTGCACTTAAGCTGTTTGACATCCTTAAACACATCATCAAGAGAGTCCAGTAAAGGGTCTGCAGGTTCACTGAGAGAAGCAAAAGCCCACAATACTTGAGCAATTTCTTGCGGCTTGAAAGTGTGAACGATATATGAGGCTTTACTCGATAATTCTGGAAAGAGTTTCGGTGCAGAATGCTGCATAGAAGCAAAAGCCCCTGCTAGGTTCGCTATATTTTGCGAATTAAATTCAGCAACCTTAGTCAATGCCACCTCTGCGACCCTGTCCATTTCAGACAAATAAAGAAGCTCGCCTCCAATCTTGGACAAGGCATACGCTATATTCGAAATTCCCTGCGCCGAGCAGTCTGGCAAGGCAGCCATTGCCATCCCAACAAGCACGCACATCTCCCTTTGCCGAGCAAATGCCAATCTACGAGTCCTCATCATTGAAACTTTCTCCATATTTTTGGCTATCCTATGCAACGCTGTGGCAATATTCAATGGTGAAAGAGGTGAAGGGCTGAGCCCTTTCGCAACGGCTGCGATGACTTCAGCCGTAGCCTCCAAAACTTCCGCAGCAGTCTGCGCCTCCACGATGACTTTATTCAAGTTAATTTCTTTCCTACGGTCAGAAGGCCCTGAAAATTGAGACAGCCTTTGAACAAATGTCTCCATGTTTTTTGCCTTTCTTTCTTCAAACATTCCATCAGAAATCATACTCACCGTTCTCCTAAGGTGGCTAGCTTTATCCAAAGAATCCACATCAAAATCTGTATCATCGATACCAAAATCAAGATCCTCTTGCTCGTCACTCGCTAGGTTTACACTGTCATTCTTGGGTTGGTTTGTCTTCTTCTTTTTCTTTTTCTTTTTCTTCTTTTCACCGGTAACCATAGTCTCCATCTTTGCGGTCAATCCTCTGGATTCAATAGATTTCAAAGCAATCTTCCTAGCTCTCACACACCAGTCCATTTGAGCATTTTCTTGCAAAGAGCTAGAATTAGGCTGACTTTTCCTCTTCTTAGGTGGCAAATACGCATATGGGTCTACCTCCCCAAGAAACTCCGCCTCCCAATCCGCATCACCAGAAGAATTAATTCCCTTTCCATTTTCCATGCTATTACCGCCATCATCATCATCATCATCATCATCAGTGATACCCAAAGCATGAATAGCTACAGAATTGCCATTTCTGGGATTTGTTTTCGCAGGATTTATACAGCAACACTTTTGGAAAAAGGAGCCCAGGTGAATTCCAGTAGGAAGTGCAGTTCTAAAGGCGATTGTTTTTGTAGATGGCAAATGAGAAGCGGTGACATACCTCAATAAAGATGACGCTTCCATGGATTTTGAGCTACAAATTCAGGGTAAAGTGGAAGCAAGAAGATTCGGCCTTACCATAAATCACTTGGCTAAAATTATTCTCTCTCCGCCGCGGCCACTAGTGCACCACCCCGCCGTTCCTAGCGAAATTACCTCTGGAGTTGGCTAACTGGATAAGATACTACTCAATTTTTATCATTGGCCGTAAAAGCATCTGCAAAACCCAACCCCTAACTCAAAATTAGTTTTCATTTTATGAAATTAAGTTCACCAATTAAAAATCAAGAGAAAAATTCACCAATGAAATGTGCTATTTGTGTTTGTATAGTGCTGAGGATTGTAATTTGAAAATTTTGTGGTGTTTATGTTATAATGAATGAATTTGGTGATATCTTATTTGAAAAAGGAGAAGATAATATGATTGGCGAATGTGTTTGTATTTTTTATATGAGAAGTCTTGATTATAAGGTTTTAATAGAATGTATATTTTGCATTAGATAATTAAAACCATGCATCTTATTTGTGCCGGATTGTTGGAGATTTATTCTGGTTTATTTGATGTGCTTGGTTGCTCTTCAATTTTTGTTGCTTTTAGGGGTTTATTTTTGGTTTGATTTCAGCATAATATATGGTGATTATAGTACTATTTTTTGTTTATCGAATTGCTACTGGTTATCAATCTTGATTTTGATGATAACAAAACTTGTTATTATGTTGTCAACATATTTTATTAAGTATGTAGTTGTAGAGCACAACTTAGTTTTTGACGAGTTAAAGTTTTTTGATAATAGCTCATAACTCGATGATTCAAATGACCAGCAACCAAAATAGCTGAACAAAAAACTCAAATTGCTACAACTCATAGTTCAGACCAGCTCGATAGATTCAGATGTTATCTAAAGAAGCTGGTGGTCGCAATTCAATACGAGGTACGAAGCTAGCAAAATGATTTACAAATCATCTTTTAAGTAGAAGCTCATATCATAGCTTAAGATGATGAAAAATCGTGATAAAGTTACTGGTTCTGCATCGAATGAAGAACAATTTTCAACTTGCATATGATCTAGTATTTTGAGCATATATCACTAATAAAAACTCGATATTGAGTGATGATTGATTGTGTGAAACGTTAAAAGAACGAGATACAACTTTCATGCTTATCACTTTGTCCAGAAATCGACGAATCAATAGTTATAAACAATAAAAACAACCAGTCCGACTGGGCGATCGGCCAAACTTGGACCAGCTCGAGTCAAACCAGCTCCATAAATAGTAAAACTAACTCAATCTCAAAAAATGCATATCAATTTGAATATGACAGTTTCAATGTTAGAAATTGTATATAAATTTGAATCTAACTCAATCTTAAAAGCTAGCTCAAGAAACAAAATTATCTATATCCATATATATAACTCCAAAAAATTTATCCATATACAACCAACAAATATCACGTTGCAATCACCTCACCAGAGAGAGGATTTCCCAAAAAGTCAACGCCGTGCAGTAGATTATGCCATCAAATTTGACCATTGACGTTTAAGTACTTACACGTATGGTCTCAATTCTCAACCATGTTCTGCCTTTGACTTTTATCAATTTCTTCCGATATATTATTATTGTTATTATTATTATGTAAAATATGATATCGATTTCATTTTCTCTTGTCGCCAGAGATTATAAATTTAGATGCTTTCGATTTCTAGTGCCCATTTCAATTTGCAGCAACATCTTTAATTAATAAAAATAGATAGAATCGAATCCGATCACTATGAATAGTTTAATCTCCTACATCATTCTCTTAATCTTGATTCACGGTAATCATTACATGGTCAGCACAGAAGGAGCTGAAGAATTACCAGCTCCGGTGGTGGACCTGGCCGGAAACAACCTCCGCGAAGGCACCCGCTACTACATCCTGCCGCTCATCCGAGGAAGAGGCGGCGGCGTCACTCTATCCAGCACTCGAAACAAGACCTGCCCGCTCTCCGTCGTCCAGGCGCCGTTCGAACTCCAGAACGGGCTCCCACTGACCTTCAGCCCCGTCAAATCCGAAAAGGGAGGCTTCATCCGCGAATCTACGGACTTAAACATCAAGTTCTCTGCTGCATCCATCTGCGTACAATCGACTGTGTGGAAGCTGGATCAGTACGACGAATCCTCCAAGCAATATTTCATCACCACCGGCGGAGTTGAAGGGAACCCGGGGCCCGGAACGATCAGCAACTGGTTCAAGATCGAGAAGTATCAGAGTGATTACAAGCTTGTGTACTGCCCCACGGTGTGCAATTTCTGTAAAGTGATATGCAGAGATGTGGGGATTTTCTTTGAAGATGGGAAAAGGCGTTTGGCTCTGAGCGATACCCCTTTCGTTGTCATGTTCAAGAAAGTTTAATCCCTTCAATTCGATCCTAATCGTGTTTGCCCCGATTTAATACAATTCACAATGAATAAATTAGATATGGAGCTGCTATGTGTGATAATATATTTACAGTGGTAAGCTTCAAAGTGTGGGTATGTATTTTTCCATTCTGATGTAATAAATAATAAAGACATTGCGTCCGAAAAGTTTAAAGGAACCTTTAATCCTTTTTGATATTACATCGTTATATTTTGAGAATTATGAGGCTTAATGAACATGTCTACACTAACATAAAAAAGAATTAATGCCTCGATTTTCAAAAGATATACATAGCACCTCATGGTTTGTTTCTCTTGATATCTTATGAAATCTTGTACAAAACTCTCTTTGCAAATACAGTGCATCTTTTTGGATCAAGACAAGTAGACAAAGAGGGCTCCGGTTAAGAAAATTTAGGCAAAGGAAAACTTGAATTTCTGCTGGTTTTGACAGGTTATGCCATTGAAGACGTCTGTTTGATTTTATATATACGCAAAAAAATACCCCACTACCATCTTCTTGTTTCTTCTGTGGTATAATTGGTCACACAGACAAGTTTTGTGAGAAGTTCTTTGATTATCCGGACAAATCAGTGGAGAAGCTATTTGCTGCTTGGCTCCGTGTACATAACAAAAGGCTGACTAGGGATATAGGTGAAAGATGGCTTCGGTCCGACGCTCCATCCGGTTTTCCAAGTATGTCGCCGACCGATCAAGATGACTCGATGGAGGACTTTTTTGGGATATTCATTCTCATAATTACAATCTTATCCAACAGAGAGGGGAAGGATCGGGGAAGCAAAGCGGTATGGGCAGTCCTTTTTAGTACCAAGTAGAATGAGTATTTAGCTAAATTCGAATCGGACTTTAGAAAATCGAATTATCAACAAATTAAATCGAATTTTTAATACAAAGAAAAATGAATCAAACCAAAAAAATCTTTTATTTCTGTCGAAAATTGAATTTATATAATTGTTTTAAAAATATAAAGTTTCACTTAAAAATTCATATAAAAACTGAAATAAATAAATCAAAATTTTATTTATTACAATATATATATTTATAAATCTAGTTCTATCGTACAATAAAATTTTATTAGAAATTTGTAATATTTATATCATAATAAACTTTAACAAAAAATTTAATAATATTATTTTTTTATTATAAAAAGCAGTTTGTCGATTAAATAAAGTTTTGTATTTAAAACAAAAATTAAACTAAATTAACAGATATTTTTAAAATTAAAACTGAAATTTCGAATAAACAAGAATAAAATTTTCAAATTAATTCAGCTTGATCTGTAATTTCGGTTCAAATCAATATTTTGCTCAACTCTATACTATAATTGATGTCTGTTATTTTGATTAGAAATAACTTAATAATTTTTATTGCTTCGTTTCTTAATTAGTTAGAAATCTAATCATCCCACAAATTTACAGCAAATAATTATTTTCAAATTTCGTAATTATTTAATTTTTTGTTATTCTAAATCGAAATTTAATAATATAATCCCAATAATAATTGCAACGCCAATAATTTTTAAATATTTCAATTAATTGATTATTTTTCCCAAAATTTGCATGGAGATATTAGAGTAAAAGTCCAAACTCGAAATTCATATATATCATTAGTCAATATTATCGCATATCAAATAATTGCAACTACATAATTTTAGAGTGGTCGAAGTCGCATAAATTTATTTTTTTCCAGCGATTCACTTTGATTTGGCGACGTTGACCGCGTGGTGCATTGTTATAGGTTAGATTTCTTGTAGTATATATGTATACTAATTATCTCAGAGGAATCCTAAATCAAATATAGTAAAAGTACTTAAATGAGCGAGGAAAAAATCTGAATTAATTATAAAACATGGAACTAAGTACAATTTGTAGGATCTATCACTTGCAGTTTTACCAAAAGATATAACTAATGTTGATGATACAACTCAAATCTTTTAAAATGTATAGGAGCCTAAGCGCCACGTTTCAATTCCTCTATCCAGTAGAGACAATTATTACATCCAACAATCTCCTTCCCAATAATTGCACTTATTACGATCAATGTGAATCGAACTCATGACCTTGGCTCTGATATCAATGTAGGGCCAATGACTTACCGTTTTACCAAAAGCTATAGCTAGTGGTATGTTGCAACTCAAATATTTTAAACCGCATAGCAGTCCAAGCACCACATTTCGATTGCTCTACCTCAGTTTGGACAATTATTGTAAGCAACAATTTCATTCCCAATAATTGATGCAATCAATGAGAATCGAACACATGATCTTGGTTCTGATACCAATGGTAGGACCGAGCGCTTACCGCTTTACCAAAAGTTATAACTAGTTAATGATGCAACTCAAAAGCTATATATATATATTTTGTTGAGGTAATCGGTTTTCTCGTGTTCAAAACGCAGCGAAAGTTTTTTTAAAAAATTATTTGACATTCAATAATGTTTTTGACCACTCGTATGCTTTAAATAAAATTTAATCATCCAAAGGGTGTTTTTGTTCATGAATTTACCTTTAGTGAATAAATAATTTGACACCAACTATTCCAGGATTAACGGAGATAGCTTTTGAAGTATTTCCTACGAACAATCTTCTTGAATTTATCTTCTTTAATCGAGTCCACGACTGGAATATTTGTTTCTCCTCTAAATTGCGGTAGAAAATTTAGAGGAATTTTAGCATTTGAGATCAAAAACCAAAAAATGGCTAAAACCCTTATTTTCTTTAAAGTGACCAAAAATTGAAGAATCAAAGAGAGGGATTTTTCGAAAATTTGAGTGAATGGTGGCTAGGGTTGTAACCTCCTTATTAAAATATGAATCCTTAACATAATTACCTTAATTATAGGTTAGATGTTTCTTAATTAAACTTAATTGGTTTAGTTAATTAATTGGACTAGTCTAACTAGTTTAATTAATTATTATATTAAAGTCAATTAAGAATTTTAATTAATTAGCATGTTGATCTTGTACTTCTACAAGCTCGTTATACATATTTTTCACTACATTTAATTTATTCTTTATTAATAAACTCAATTTTGAGTTTAATATTTTAAATTCTCAAATTTTTCATAAATTCAACTCCTTGAGTTTATTCTATCCAAATTTTAATTATCATAAATTCAACTCCTTGAATATACTATATCGTAATTTTATATAAATTCAACTTCTTGAATTTATTGTCTCAACGGGAACAAAGGATCCAGTGCTTGTGTGACCCTCAATAATTTAAGGATACAACTAACCGTGGGTTCACAACTCTTTGTGATTCAAGATATTTTTCTTTTATTCGAACTTACCCTAATTTGTCCATTCAAGCCATTGCGATTACTTGTGGCCTTTGAAAATATGATAACATCTCTGTCAAATAATTGATCAACAATATTGTTTTGGATTCATATAATATAACATGGAAAATTATTTTTTAGTTCTTTAATTTATTTAATTTTGAGTTTTGGTTTATTAATTTAGGTGTATTTACTTTTAATTTTCAGCTATATTGGTCTATTTGCTGACATGACATCTGACAACTCGGTAATTTTCGATGATATGCCTGCAATTTTTTTAATGCCAAGTCAATATTTTCCAGAGCCACATCATTTTTCATTGTCAAGTCAACATTTTTCGATATCATATTAGCAATTGAACCAAAATAACCGAAAATTTAAAGTTACTCTGCCAACCAAACTTCGAAAACGTAGTTGATCAAACCCAATATTACTAAAAAACTATTTTCCCTAATATAAAATCACATTTTCTTTTATTTATTGTGAAAATAGAGTCTTCAAACTTGAAGATCGGGAGATTAGTAGATACAAAGGAGCTAAGGGACGACAAATGTGAGTTTTGGTAAGCGTGTGTATAATGAGTTAGTGTAATAGCTAAAGTTGATATCAGTTAACCGACCAGAAACTCAAAACGAAAAGTGAATGAGTCATTACGAAATATTAATGATCATATCTCATTCCTTTCTTAATTATTTTCCACCCGTGGAAGAAGAATGTTGGTGGGTTGCCCGTGATTTAAATTTTAATACAAAAAAATATATAATTTTGAAATATTGTTTATCAACTAGACTTATTTTTGTGCTCATTATTGATACGTCATTCACCTAATGGATGTGACGAAGAATATCAAAATTGTATATCCAATAGATGAATATCACCTAGGTGAATGACGTTATTTATCAACTAAGCGTCGCAGCGCTACTGTGTTCGATGGATAGACGCCGCAACTCCACATATGCAGCTCCGCAGTGCCATCACTGCCGAACAACAGCGCCTAGGCGCTAAAGAACAAGTGTCGTGGCGCTACCTCTCGACCTTACGGGCGCCTAGGCGCTAGTCAAGCAGCTCGTAGCGCCAACACACTCGAAGAATCAAGAATTGGGCTTCAATTTAGGGGCCTGAACGAAACATAAAAAGAAGAATATGGTTTTAGATATGGGCGGCAATTTTTTGGAGAGAAAGACGTGAGAGGCGAGAGCACACACTGGAAAAGAAGATCTGGAACACAAGGTTGATCGCACGACGAAGAACAACGAATCTGGGGACATAGACGCCACTTTGGATTTGTTATCTAGCCTTTCGCCCTTTTTAATTTATTGTGCTGCAATGTTTAAATATTCAAACATGCGTTGTTTTTGTTTAGATTTCTCTATGAACTAACTTACCATTCTAGAGGACGATGTAGCTTTGTTGACACGATAATTTTGACTCAGTTGTTTATATGATTGAATTCTTTTTTGTTTAATTGTGTTTTCTATTTTTTATTCGATTTCAATTTACTGGCCATAAATTGATTGTTATCCGATTAATTCTACGGCTTGGGAGAGATATTAGAATTATGGATTATTAGAGACACATCGTTAAATGTTTATTGTTCGGAAGGTGTATAACTTTAGTGAGACCTATGTGAGATCATCGTTCGAATATATCAGTTAAATTTATATTTTTATTAGGAATGTTTGAATCAAAGTTTGAATGATACAATTTATTCGTCACTTGGGAAAGGAAGAACAAAATAATTAAGTTGTATTGGCCATTAAATGACTGAAATTCATGAATATAAAGGCAACCAGGAATAGTTATCGTGGAAACTAAGTGAAATCATTCTTCTAGATATTTTCTCTCATTGATATTTTCTCAATTCAGTGACTCGATTCATATTTATTTGCAATTAATTCATTTTCAGTAAACTCAACTTTTTATTGATTATTCTAGATAAAATCGTGACTATTTTAATTACAAACACTGATATATTTTTATATAAACACTCATCCCGAGAACAATACTTTACTATCTTATGTTAAAACTTGACAACCTATAAATACCGCTCATTCCACTCCATTTCACAACTTGTCACCTTTTATTTTTAAAATTACTAAAATATCAATTAAATTTTAGGGAAAATTGTTTTTTTGTCAATATGTTCGTATGTTAACAATTTTGGTATGTTATCAAATTTCAATTTTAGTCTTACCGTTTTATTATAATTTTAATAGTTTTTTCTAACTTGGTGTTGACATGGCATAAATGCAGTGCTCATGTGACGTTGACATGTATAGTATCAACATTCCAAAAAAAAAAATGACTAAAATCACAAAAAATCAGAAAATAAAGAATTAAAACTGATATTTGATAACTTATTTTATTAAAATCACAAATCGACAAAATTGCTGCACAATACAGTTTTCTCTAAATTTTATGTTGCTATTTGAATTTGAGTTTCGGACCAATGTAATGAACCCCAATTAATCCTTATGTGTACTACGTAGCTTCATCTTCACTCCACGTAATGTATATGGAGATTTATATAAAACTTCAAAATTTGTATTTGTAAATATTTCCAAAATTCGAGTTTCGTCTTTGATCATTGCACAATTGGGGTTTTTTTTAAAAAATAATTTAATTTTTAAAATTAATTTCAAAAATAATTTAAAAAAAACTTGTGCAAAAATACCTCAATCCGCGCTTACAAAGCGCGGACGCTGCTCACGCTGCTCGACTTCGTAAGCACGGACGGTGCTCCACGTCCGCGCGACGGAATATTTAGCGACAGAATATATATCAAAACCGTCGCTAAAATTGAATCAGCGACGGTTTTGGAATCCGCGACGGTTACGGTTGGTATATTCATCGGCATACATTGCACGCTACGGATAATTTGTATTAACAGCGTGCACATGTACGCCACAGATAATTCTTTGCAGCATGCAATGTGCGTAGCGGAAAAAGAATTTGCGCGCTGCGAAAAACCATTTTTGTTGTAGTGAAGACAGAGAAAAAAAAACAGACAAAAATTCATCACGAAATAAGTTTTTTCAGGAACCTCTACTATACAGCGCACGTTAATGAATATCCGTCGCTAAAATGGAATCAACGACGGTTTTCCCGAAATTTTGGTATATTCATTAACGGCGTACATTGCACGCTACGGATAATTGTATTAACGGCGTGCGGATAATAGTATTAATAGCGTGCACATGTTCGCCGCGAATAATCTTGAACTTTCAACGGCTTGCATCTTTGCAGCATGCAATGTGCGCTGCGGAAAAATAATTTGCGCGTTGCGAAAAATCATTTTTGTTGTAGTGAAGACAGAGGAAAAAACAGACAAAAATTCATCACGAAATAAGTTTTTACAAGAATCTCTACTATTCAACCTGGTTTTTTCAGTGATTCAGGGATGACTGACTTTGGTTTGTTTGGCCAGCATGATTTTCGACCAAGACCAGGTTGAATAGTAGAGGTTTCTGAAAAAGTTTATTACTTGATGAATTTTTGTCTTTTTTTTTCTCTGTCTTTACTACAACAAAAAAGGTTTTTCGCAGCGCGAAATTTTTTTTTTCCGCAGCGTACATTGCATGCTGCAAAGATGCAAGCCGTTGAAAGTTCAAGATTATCTGCGGCGTACATATGCACGCTGTTAATACAAATTATCCGTAGCGTGCAATGTATGCCGATGAATATACCAAAATTTGGGCATAGCGACGGTTTTTGAACCGTCGCTAAAATTAGCGACGGTTTTTAAACCGTCGCGGATTCCATTTTAGCGACGTTTTTGTAACCGTTGTAACCGTCGCTAATTCAATTTCAAAAACCGTCGATGATTCAATTTTAGCGACGGTTTTGATATATATTCCGTCGCGCGGACGTGGAGCACCGTCCATGCTTACGAAGCGCTGACGCTGCTCCACGTAAGCGCGGATTGATGTATTTTTGCACAAGTTTTTTTTTAAATTATTTTTGAAATTATTTTTAAAAATTAAATTATTTTTAAAAAAAAACCCTTGCACAATTACATCTCCAAAAGTATTTTGCAATAAACATAATAATTCATTTCTGACAATATAATCATAAAGCTGTACTTATTTAGATTTAACTCAAAATAATAATAAAAAAATTGTGATTATCATGATCACATAGTAATCGATCAATACCTTTTCCAGTGGCAAAAAAAAAAATAAAATAAAATAACTTGGAATAATGAATGATTAGTGACCTCATGATTTTGTTCCTTCCCCCTATAAATACCGCTCATTCCACTCCGTTTGATACTTTTTCATCTTTGCTCTTTTCGCTCTCTAGTTTTCGAGTTTCTTTCAACCCATGCTCTATCTCTAGCATTCTCTAAGTACTCTGCCAGCTTCTTCTTCTTACCACCCGTAAATTTTGTTACTTCTTTTGTTAATATGTCAAATTAAACCAACTCCACGTCTGAAGCGAACGCACGTGACTCTTTTGTGTATGAGTTGGCAGGGCTCCCAGCCAACTCCAGCCTGACACCCCGAGTGCCTCATGGTTCTCTACCATCGCAAGCACTATGCGCCCGGGGACCATGTCCGTAGTGGTATTCGATTTCCCATCCCCTCTTTCTACATCTAGGTGGCCCATTTTTTTGGAGTCCCCATAAATCAACTACACCCTAATTACTTCCGGATGTCTCGGCCTATGTCTTTTTAAAAATGCATAATCTCCTAATCCACCCCCTCATTTTTCACTACTTCTTTTCCTACCGATTGGGAGATAACGCCTTCTCTCCATCTGCTCGTCTAAATAACTGGTTTCTTGATGACATCTCTTCTTCTCTGAAAGGCTGGAAAGGGTGTTATTTCTTCATTCAACTCCATATTCCCCCAAATGTCTTATTGGCTTTCTACCCAAGTTACCTGTTCAACCCGAGCTCCCAAATAATTAAAAGAATCAGAAGCCCTATTTCCGAAGTCAAGAGCTCGTGGAATGACATAAATTTTCTTCTTACTTGCTCATCTCTACAGGTAACTTAGCGGCCTATGGTTTGAGCTTCCGGGACGAGGACCCTACAGATAAGATGATAGATGAATTCTGCAGCTCCGGTGCCCAATCTGGTAATTTTGAATTCATTTGCTTCTTGAGTGACACTCTTTATGTAAAGTTATTAATGTTCTCTGCCTTTTGCAGGTGTCACCGTCCCTTTGCCCAAATCCTAACGAGCATCATCAGCCCAACCCTCAAGGAGCCCGGAGTAACCTTTTTTCTGGATGGGGTTTCTTCAGCCGGGGTTAGGCTTGTGAAGGGTTTGATCTCCTCTGCTGAAGAGGCTCATATCCGAGGTCTTTCCCCTAATCACAAGTTGTTCGAGGGTGCCTCTCGAACTTTTTCAGTTAGTTTCAAACTTTTAATTTTTTTTGTCTCTAAGCATTTGTAGTTTTTTCTCATCTTTCGTTTATGCAGGGTCTTTAAATGTTGGCAACTGCCTATGAGGAAGTTTCTTCTCTAGCCAAGAAGGAGCCGAACCGAGCTCGGATTGCCAACGTGCTTTATCGAAAAGTTGAAGGTGGGCTAGAGCGAGCCCTGCGTTTGCACGAAGAGGTAATTATTGGTCTGAGTACTACCTCACAGTTAGGATAACAACAACTGGAGGTGGCCCAGGCGGACCTTCGGCAGGCCCGGGTAGAAGCTAAAGATGCCAATGTCTGGGATGATTTACTGAGGGCCCAGCTCTCTACTTCGAAGGCGCGAGCCCAATCTTTGGTCGATGAGCTGGATAGCTACAAAGCCCAGACCACAGAGGTGAAAGCAGCCCTGGCCGCCCAACGATGGTCTGAGGATGAATGGCGTGCGTCTTTTCTTCAATCCCTTGAATTCAAGGTAGCTGTCGAGAACATAGCATATTCTTTCTTCTGGACTGGCTTGGACAAGTGCAAAGAGTAGTTCGAAGAAGCTGGGCTTCTTCTCGTGGATAGGGAAGGCTTCCTTGATTTTGACCGAGCCATTGAGTCTCTTCCAAAATAGAACGAGGGGACGAGAGAGAATGATGCTAGTGAGCAGGAAGACCCGAGCAATGTAGAATAGGATTTTAATTTTTGTTTCGTCTCTATTTTTGAGTTTCGGGCCTTACTTTGCATTAATAAATTCTCGTTTCTTAAATTTTCTTTGCTTTCTTTATTTTGAATGGGTATTTAAACCGGACTGAAATAATAAACTTAAAAAATTTATAAGCATCGAGAAGTACTCAGGCCTTTAAGAGTATAATTCACCGACCACCTTGAGAGATGATCTTAAAACTTTGAAAAATTTCTTGAAGTGCCAAAAGATAACCGGTTTGATTTAGTTTATCAACACTTAGTTTAAAGTGTCGGGGTTTTTACTCTTAGACTTAGATAAAGTTTCGGGCCTCATACTTCCCGGGTTTAAATAAGGTGTTGGGGCCTTAAGCCTAAAAGAAGTATATAAAATGATGGGGCCTTATGCCTCCTAGGTTTAAATAAAGTGTCAGGGCCTCATGCCTCGTGAGTTTAAATAAGGTGCCGATGCCTCGTACCTCCCAAAATTAAATAGTGTCGGAGCGTCATACCTCCCAAGCTTAAATAAAGTATAGGGGCCTCATGCCTCTCGGACTTTGATAAAGCCGTGTACATACTTGAAATTGCATTAATATTTTGGTAATCAGTTACAATTTAGGCATAATATTTCTTTAAATGAAATGCGTTCCAGTCTTTCAGAGTCGTGAATCTTCTATATACAATGTTTTTGAACTAACTTTTTGGATAACTTTGTAATGTCCTTCCCATCGGGCTTCTAATTTGCCGACATTTCCAGCTGGGTTGGCTTTTTTCGGGACGAGATCACCAACTTGAAAGTCCCTAGGTCGAACTCGCTGGTTATATGCTTGCATGACCCTACTCCGATAAGCTTCCATCCGGATGACAATTCATTCTCTTTTTTCTTCCCCTAGCTCTAACTCTTGAGTCCGAGCAATGTTATTTTCCTCTGGTTAAGCCTAAACTCAAGCTGATGTCTGCCCAATTTCAGAAGGTATTAATTATAGCTTCATATCTATATACCAAACTAAAAGGAGTTTCCCATGTTGCAGTTCGGGGAGTAGTTCAGTAACCCATAAAACACTTGGGACTTCTTCTACCCAATCCTTCTCAACACCCTGCAATCTGGATTTTATAGCTTGAAAGAGTGAGCGGTTAGTGATTTTAGTCTATCCATTAGCTTGTGGGTAGGCGACTGAAGTAAAAGCTTGGACCAACTTTCCGCCCTTGAAACTGCCGACCTTGATCGAATGGGCATGAGGCTCCGACAGGCTTCATGGTTGAGACAGGACTATGGCAGAAACTACCACGCCGTTGATATCCTCCACAAGATCGGATTAATTTCCTGCCATATGAGTTCATAGTAAAAAGCTAAGGGGGTGTATTCAATTTTGAAAATTTAATTACTTTTATGGATTTTTGTAGAGTTTAAAAATTTAGAGGTATTGAATATAGCCTTTTACAAACTCTATAAAAATTTAGTAGTATTCAAATTATATTTTTCTAGAGTCTTAAAAAGTCACTTGTTATTCAAATTTGACTTTTTTAAAATCTACAAAAATCTATAAGTATTTAATATTTTCATAGATTTCCAATGATTCTAGTAAAATTCTTTACGTACAAATCATAAAACTATAGGTACAATTGTAGAAACTCAAAAATTGCTTCTACTTACCTAGAGATTTTTGTAGACTTTTAATTGAACAAATATCATTCTCACCCATATATATCTCTTTCTCACTCAAAAGACGTCGTTTTTCTCCTCTCTAAAGACAAATAGAGGGTTTCTCAAATTTCAAATGTATGAATCTTTTCTTGAATCGTTATTGATTTGATAAAAAAAAATATATATTATGATTTATATGTATTCAAATCATGTGTTCAACAAGTGTTCTTACGTGTTGTTCAAGTTTCATGATTACATGTTCTACAATAAATTGTCAATATCCGTTAATTATTTTTAATTATATGATGATGGAAAGACAATAAGCTTCCTTAATATCATTCTTAAAGGCTCGTTCCCTGGTACTTGCAGGTTTGTTTTCTGCCCCAAGGTTTGCGAATCCCGCGCACCGATGTTGGGATCTACATTTACGAAGGAGTCAGGCGCTTTGCCCTGGATGGAAGTTTCCCTTCCACTTTTGCTTTTAAGAAGTTCGAAGCAGGAGCAAATAGTAATGGCCGTTTGGAAGAAGCTTGAAGATTGAAGCAGTATCTATCATGATGAATAAATAAATAAATTAAGGTGTTTGCTGTTTGTAAGCATCAGCTTCAATCAATCTTCTGAAATAACACTGTATATGTTTCTTGAATAATATATATTTTGTAAAAAATATTGATAATAATTAATACCGTAATATATATACACACACGCTTGCTATTACATTCGACTCGATTACGCAAAGAATAAAGTTTTTGGCTAGAATGCAAATTTTTGTTACCAATTTAGGACCGAAGACATGAGTTTTAGTACGAGAGCTTCAAAACGTTTTCGAACGTTTGTAACCAAATCAAAAGTCACCGTGGGTGATAATCATGGTGTGATTCAAATTTTTTAAATAGTATATTAGATCTACTAATAAGAAAATCATTTTTAAAAAATTATGCACAATCATTACAATTCATAAAAAATAAATACATGACATTGACTTTCATATCAATTCTTCAAATTTTCATCAAAAACTATAACAATAAGTATAAAGTAACTCAATTTTCAAAAATCACATAGTAACTCAAACAAAATATTTCGAGCACTCTCTTGACATACACAACTATTGATTTACAGCAATCACGGTCGCTATTTAATAATCTACTATCTCGGTCATAACATATTGACATCGTCGCTATTCTGTAGTCACATTTTGTTATGTTTTGCATTGCGAGAGTTAATGAGATGTTATTCTTAAAATATTGTTCGAAAGATTCAAGAGCGGCATGAGTTAACACTCAAATTACTCCTATACCCTCACGTTAATAGTGTGAGAACCTGAAATTCCAGTAGCAGCAGCTAGCATTTTGCAGCGCTAGCAATATTCAGTAGCAATGAAAAATTCCAGCAGAAGCTAACAATTCCAGCAGTAGCTAATATTTCAGAATATAGTATTTTCCAGGAGACAGAATCCAGCAGCAGAAGAGCGAATTCCAGCATACAGTTACTGATTCAGCTTAAATTTGTAACTGAAGCATTAACATGGAATAAAGGCTGTTAATGGCAGATTATGGTCATTAATAGCGAGGCTAACAGTCAGATTTTGGCCTATAAATAACACCCTCAAGTCTCTGAATTGGTGTTATACAAATCTTGAGATTATTACTTGAATTTTCGAGTTAAGAGAGTGCCTTGTTCGAGCTGTAAAATCCAGTAGCGAGAGCAATCAGATTTCCAGTAGACTTCAACCGAAACTTTAGCGAATTACGGTAAGTAGGCTTATGTATAAATATCTTGAAATCAGTTTTATAATTTCTGTTTTAAAGCACAGTTTCTGAATGTTTGATTTCTGATATATGATTTTGAAGCACTGAAACTCCCTAGTGAACTAATGGTAGGAATATATATTTTGAACATCTCTGAATTCTGATTTCTGATTCTGGCCTCACCCCTTAGAGGAGAGAACATATAGGGGACTGATATCAGTTTAGCCATGAAATTCACTAACGTGCTCAGTGCTTAATAATTTTGATTTCTGTTCTGAAACTTGCGATTTCTGAATTCTGATTCCTGTTCTGAAAATAAGAGTTTTTTGTATATTATTGTATTACTGTTTCTGTAAAAATGGTGTTTGAAAACTGGGAGTTATTCCCACCCTTGCTTACTGAGTGACAACCATATCACTCACCCACCAAACCCATCTCAGATAAGAATACTGAAGAAATGTTAGAAGAAGAGGAGCAGATCCAGTTCTGGGCTGGTGATGAAGATCGTTGTTCTCAGTTCTGATTTATATTTTATATTCCGCTACATCTGTTCAGACATTATATTTTTTGATTTTACATTTCAACTGTAAAACATTATTATTTGAGTTGTATCAGACAATGAATATTCAGTATTATGAATAAAAGACTGGTTTTTGAAATTCTTTACTTCTGAGGCTTGTTGTTTTCGAATGTAAATTTGAGAGCAACGCCGATGTCGATCAACCCCGTCCCGGGGCGTGACAAATAGCCTAAAAGAAACCTACTAAGTAGCAACGGTAGCTCGAAGAAAGAAAGTACGTACGAGAAAAGAAGTGAGACGATTTCACGGAAAATTATATTAAAACCTGTATAAAATTAAAAAAAATATGCAAACGAAATATTATTTTCTTTTGAAACCTTGTGTTTTTTTTAAAAATCAGGAATTGTGCTTGTTCATAGTACAATTATAATTTTTTTTTTTTTAAAAAAAAGCAGTTCAGTAGTTCTTTTCAATTATTTTGTTAGCTGGCAACTTAATTATGGATTTAACGTCATTATACCCCAGCATATATCATATGATATAAATTAAAAATTGTAGAGTAATATTCTAAAAAACATGCACACGGGTCAATTTTGTGAAACGGATATTTTATATGGGTCATACACGAAAAAGTATCACTTTTTATGTCAAATATATTAATTTTTATCATAAATATGGACAGGGATGATCCGTTTCACGAATAAAGATCCGTGAGACCGTCTTATGAAAGACCTACTCTAAAACATGAACTGTGACGAAACATCACTGTCAAGTTTTAAGTTTTATTATATTAAGAGAATTTAGTTTTAAATTAAGCATGGAAATATTTTTTTATTATTATAAACTTTAATCATATCGAGTCAATTACCATATTAAATAGCAAATAAATATACAAAATTTAATAATAAATACAAAAATTCTCAAAACATTTAAAGTCTCAAATCACAAATTATGTAGAGGACAATTTTAAATTGAGTTCGAGAACCAACTAAAACACTCAGAAAAAAATATATATTACCGAGTGTAAACTCTCAGTATACCATAAGAAGTAGCCAGCCACAAGCATCAACTTGGATTGTAATTTCACATGCATTTATTATATATTTATTTTCAAAAAGTTCATATGAAATCTTCTGATATGTCAATTTTGTGATATTGGTTTTCGACTCAGCTCGATTTACTAAAAGTATTATTTTCACTGCAATAGTATCATTTTTTTATTATTAATATTATGAAAAATATTGTGTAATATATGCTGATTTGAGTGAAAAATACTATTTATATGTCAAACTATTACTTTTCACCGCAGGTAAGAACTGAGTATACTCGCATCACTTATATATATATGTGAGATCGGTAAATAAAAGATTCGTCTCACAAAATACGACCCGTGAGACCGTCTCACACAAATTTTTGCCTTATTTTATAGTAAACACTTGAATCCAATAAATTTTTATTAAAACAATAAACTTCACACCAAATAAAGTCGCTTATTTTTTTTGGAGTAATAATTCAGTTGGTGGCCGAATTAACCGATTAGTTTTAGAAAAAAATATGATTTAACTTTAATTATACATGTAATTTTTCTTGAACACTACAGTTTACACAAATACATAAAAACATAAAAATTAAGAATTAAAATATATATAAAAATTGATAGGGTTGATTTTAAAATTAAGGATTGATTAGAATTAGAATTAGGGTTGATTTTAAAATTTAAAAATATATAAAAATTGATAAAAATAAAAAATAAAAAATTATTAAATAATAATATTTATTATATCGGTTAATTCGGTTAACCGATTTCAAAATTTTGAAAACCATAATCGAATCGAATCAAATAAAAACAATGAATTTTGTACCTTTCTATGTTTTCAATTGAATCTGTCCGCAAATATCAATATTAAATTAGCAATTTTGTCAATAAAATAAATGACCAAAAGAATTATTCCTAAGATCAGTTTTCATCGCAAAATTAAAAGTAATAGATATAAATGAGTATGATATGTTTTTATTCTTAAATCAATAGATAAATAATTTGACAGTAAAAATAAAAAGCATCAATTATTATTTAAGTTATTTTAAAATATTAACATATAATTTATACGTGAATAGGTTCAAAGGTTGGGCTACTTGCAGACTCAGCAATGGAAGGCCCGTCGTCTGGGCTAAGTCCCTTATAATAATTGGGCTGGGCCGATTAAAACAAATATTTTTTTTTTATAAAGAGAAAATTACTCGATGCTAGAAATTATAAGCATAATGCAAGTTGGATTAAATAGGATTTTACATCCAATTTTTCACATATATATATATATATATATATATATTTCAAATTTAGTCTAATTTTCGCTTATTATTGGTTTTGTATAAGTATATATTCAATTTCACCAGCTACGTTTCTACAAACAAAACCAACAAGCCATTGCGATTGCATGTGGTCTTTGAAAATATGATAGGATATCTGACATCTCATGTCAAAATTCCATGTCAAATAATTGATTGTAATACGGAAAATTGGCCTTCAGTCTCCAGCCGTCAATTTTTTTTGTGTTTTTTTAGTACCACATTTCCACATGAAGTGTACCACATTTTGTATGACATAGTACCACAATTTTATGAGTAGGGAGTGAACCCAAAAAAATATTTTTATTGGAGATTTTTTACCAACTTTCCCTTGATAATATTGTTTCAGATTTATATAATATAACATGCAAAATGCTTTTTTTTTTAAGTATGTTAATTTGTTCAATTTTGGGTTTTGGTTTATTAATTTCTCAAAGTTTGATTTAAGTATACTAACTTTTAACTTTCAGCTATATTAGTCCATTTGTTGACACAGAACCTTACAACTCAACAATTTTTGATACTACGTCGGTGATTTTTTGAGGTCGAGTCAATCTTTTCCGATCCCACAACAACATTTTTTCAGTTTCACTTGTATTTTCTAATAGCACACTAGCAATTGGACCAAAATAACCAAAAATTTAAAGTTACTATGCCAAAACTAAACATATAAAAGTAGTTGATAAAAAAAAATAAAATTAATGGACTAACAAAAACTAATTTTCCTAATGTAACATCACATTTTCTTTATTTGTTGTGAAAATAGAGTCTTCTAAATTGAAGATGGGGAGTTTAGGTAAGCGTGTGTGTGATAGCTAGAGTTGATATCAGTTAATCCACGAGAAACTCAAAACGAAAATCAATATTCGAGTCATCACGAAATATTAATGATTCGTGTAGGCCTATCATTCCTTTCTCAATTTTTTTCCTCACGTGGAAGAAGAATATTGGTGGGTTGCAGTGATTTAAATTTTAATAAAAAAATATACATGTTTTACCTCGTCCACCGACTATATTCATACTTGTGTTCATTGATGTGACTCACACCCACTTAATAGATTTAATAAAACATTTCAAAATTGTTCATTTATTATATAAATATCATCTTAATTGTGAGCACAGATGTTGACATAGTTGATAAGCAATATATCAAAATTAAACAAATATATATATATATATATGTATATATATATTCTAAATTCACAATTATAAATCTATGATTAATACTTATATGATCAATCGTTGCATAATCACGAATTCAATCAACCAGATCTTATTATTACAATCAGCAAACAAACGCCTCATATAACTTATTTGTTAATTACATATAGCAAAGCATGTATGAGGACATACATAAATATATTCTGCATATCAATCTTCAGAAACTTTGAAACATCATTACAAGGGGGGCATCAATCAAAGCCAATCGCCTGATTCCATTGCGAACGACGACCCCAACGTCGCTGCATACAACATCGCATAAATGGCAAAACCGTCGGGCAGAAAACGAACTTGTAATGATCATAGCCCGACACAAATTTTTTGTTATGATGCGCAACAGACGAACAAATAAGAAAACCAAGAATGGCAATGAATCCACCAAGATAACAAGATTACACGCAGAGATTATGCCTCAGATGTAAGAACAAATACACAAAGATTTATAGTGGTTCAGATTCAAATTGAATCCTACAACCACTTGGAGCACAGGCAGAAAAATTCCACTAGAATCAATCACAAGGTACACAATAATGAGAATTTAAGAGCCACTCTGTTGTGTTCTCATAGAAATTTTCCTCTCAAAATCTTTCTCCATCTATTGCTACTACAGAGAGTACATTCAGAAAGTTGCAACTAGTCTTATGGCTTGCACTCACATATATATATATTTATGTTGCAAGTCTTTACAAAAGAAAAGCATCCTAACTGCCATGAACCACCACTCTTCTGGAAGTTAACCAAGTGCTTGACTAATTGATCAAATCAAGTTGACATGTTGAGTCTTCATTCAACATTTCTCCACCTCACTCATCATCTCAATTTTCTGGCCATCTTTGCTCCTCCACCTCCAGCTAAGGTGCCTTGATGACTTTGATCAGTTTCAAGCAATGCAAGAATTTATGACTTGGCACAACTTTGGTAAGCATATCTGTCGGGTTGTCTTCTGTGGGAATTTTCATCACCTTAATTGTTTCTTGAGCCACTATATCTCTGATAAAACGAAGTTTAACATCAATGTCCTTGGTTTTCTCGTGATGAACGGGGTTCTTCACAAGTTGAACAGCTCCTTGACTGTCGCACCTAGTGATGCTTTCATTTCCTTACTTTCTAGTTCTTCAACAAGTCCCTTGATCCAAAGAGCTTCTTTAAATGCCTCTGTTGACGCTACATACTCTGCTTCAGTTGTTGATAAGACTACAGTTGGTTGCAAGGTAGCTTTTCAACTGACGAAGTTGCCATAAAGAGTACAAAGATAACCAGTATGTGATCTTCTCTTATCTTTGTCTCCAGCAAAATCCGAATCTACATAGCCAGTGATATCATCATCAAGTTTCCATGTATCTCTGTACTCGAGTCTGGAATTTTGCTACCCTTTCAAGTACCTCAATACCCACTTGACTGCTCTCTAATGTTCAAGGCCTGGATTGGACGTGAACCTGGTTGTCATACTCGTTGTGTATGCAGTATCTGGTCGTGTACAGACCATTGCATACATCAAGCTGCCTATTGCACTAGAATAAGGTATTTTCACCATATGTTCTTTCTCTTCTTACTTTGGGTTGATTGATCTGAGCTGAGTTTGAAGTGAGCTCCTAATGGCATAATTATTGGTTTTGATCTTTTCATAGAGAATCTGCTTAAAACCTTTCTGACATAGGCTTTTTGGGTTAGTTGTCTCTTATGCCTATTTCTCACAATCTAAATACCCAAAATTTTTTAGGCTTTTCCCAAGACTTTCATTTCAAATTCGATCTCAATAACTTCTTCAAGTTATCAATCTCCGTTTTACTCTTACTTGCGAGTAATATATCATCTACGTATGATAACAAGTAAACCAGATGACCATTCGGTGGTTTCTTGGAGTATCGCAGCTGCCATAAGAGCTTCTTATAAATTACAGACTTGACATGTATTGACCAAACTTTAGATTAAAAATGTCGAGAAAATTACAAAGGTATACATTGATGGAGCCGATTGGTGTCGTCGGACTCCTAACTCCATGGAATTTTTTGAGTACGATGTTCGCAATGAAAGTTGGCCATTCACAAGCTATCGGTTGTACTGTGGTTGTCAAGCCTGATAATCAAATGCCTCCGAAGTCAAGAGCTCGTGGAATGACAGGCATATTCTTCTTCCTTACTCATCTCCGCAGATAACTTAATGGCTTATGGTTTGAGCGTCCGGGATGAGGACCCTACGGTTAGGGTGATAAATGAATTCTACAGCTCGGGTGCCCAACCTAGTAATTCTGAATTCACTTGCTTCTTAAGTGTCACTCTTTATGTAAAGTTATTCATGTTCTCTGCTTTTGCAAGTGTTACCGCCCCCTCAGCCCAAATCCACAACGAGCATCATCAGCCCAGCCCAGCCCAGCCCTTAAAGGATCCCAGAGTAACCTGTTTCTGGATGTGGTTTCTTTAGCCGGGGTTAGGCTTGGGAAGTGTTTGATCTCCTCTGCTGAAGAGGCTCATATCTGGGGCATGTCCCCTAATCACAAATTGTTGGAGGGTGCCTCTCGGACTTTTTCGGTAAGTTTCACACTTTTAACTTTTTCTCCGGCTCTAAGAAGTTGTAGTTTTTTCTCATATGTTGTTTATGCAGGGCCTTCAAATGTTGGTAACTGCCTATGAGAAAGTTTCTTCTCTGGCCAAGAAAAAGGCGAATCGAGCTCGGATTGCAAATGTGCTTCATCGACAATTCGAAGGTGAGCTGGAGTGAGCCCGAAGTTTGCATGAAGAGGTAGTGATTGGTCTGAGGATTACCTCACAAGTTGGCTACCATCAACTGGAGGTGGCCCAGACGGACCTTCAGCAGGCCCGAGTAGAAGCTGAAGCTGCCAATGTATGGGCTGATTTACTGAGGGCCCAGCTCTCGACTTCGAAGGCGCGCGCCCAATCTTTGGTCGACGACCTGAATAGCTACAAAGCCCGGACCACAGAGGCAGCCTTGGCCACCTAGCGATGGTCCAAGGATGAGTGGCGAGCTTCCTTTCTTCAATCCCCTGAGTTCAAGGTAGCAGTCGAGGACAAAGCCTATTGATGCGATCCGGGCCAAATGGACGAGCTGGGTCGGGTTGTAATGCCCATGGGCTGTTCCCGATCCAACTGGCGGGAGTCGGTTATCCCATGGCAGCATTACTCAACCTGCACACAAGGAGATGAACTCGTGAATGGGCGCCGGATGGGAGTCCGGCGTGGCCACTCTGATGCTTAAGTCAGTGAATGACTCAACAAAAGACCAATGTAACCAAGTGATGGTTGTGATATTGGTGTAAGAGTGTAGACAATAAAATGAATGAATCTAAATGTAAAGGGAGAACCTGGTATTTATAGTAGGAGAAGTAATGATGACCTCGTTCTTCGTGCTACCTACTAATTATAGTAGGGCGGCTACATTCTGACATGTCAAATCATACACTAGTCACATCCCGCCTGTCTGACTTTGTCAACCACTTGGATTAGTGTCAGAGATAGGACGGTCGCCCACATCCAATTCTGCTAGTGTACTCGAGTGCGGTGCTCATATCGATGTGGCCCGGTTAGAATGCCTACCGGGGGCTTATATAAGAGCCCGGGCATCTGGTTGCCCGGGGAGTAGAGCCCGGGCTTGCACCTGCCCGGCTTCAGAAGAATACATCCTGCAGATTGACCCTGATTTGGGAATCCATCGGATATCCCGGGTCATCCATGACCCGGGCTCTTACAGGGGTATCATCACACATCCCTTAAATAGTCGGGCTAGAGTCACACTCGCTGTCCCGATTAGTCATGCTTGGATTCCTAAAGAGATGATCAATCTGATTTTATAAAAACATCGGGGGCTTCATGTCTCCCAGAGATGGGATGAGGAGCCGGAGTGTCGTGACTCATGGACTTGAGATAAGATGTCGGGGCCTCGTATCTCCCGGACTCGAAATGGTCGAGGTGCGAAGCCTCGGGCCAGGGTGTGGGTCCCTGAACTTAATAGATAACCAAGGTGCAGAGCCCTAGCCTTCATGAATGGTCGAGGTGCGGAGCCTCGAGCCAGTTTTGAGAACCCTGGGCTTATAAATAACAAAGGTGCGGAGCCTTGGGCTGGGGAACATGTCCTGGGACTTGGGAATGGTCGAGGTACGGAGCCCCGAGCCAGGTTTGAGAACTCTGGTCTTATAAATAACCAAGGTGCGGAGCCTTGGGCCGGGGAACATGTCCCGGGACTTGGGAATGGTCGAGGTGCGGAGCCCCGAGCCAGGTTTGAGAACCCTGGGCTTATAAATAACCAAGGTGCGGAGCCTTGGGCCGGGGAACATGTCCCGGGACTTGGGAATGGTCGAGGTGCGGAGCCCCGAGCCAGGTTTGAGAACCCTGGGCTTATAAATAACCAAGGTGCGGAGCCTTGGGCCGGGGAACATGTCCCGGGACTTGGGAATGGTCGAGGTGCGTAGCTCCGAGCCAGATTTGAGAACCCTGGGCTTATAAATAACCAAGGTGCAGAGCCTTGGGCCGGGGAACATGTCCCGGGACTTGGGAATGGTCGAGGTGCAGAGCCCTGAGCCAGGTTTGAAAACCTTGGGCTTATAAATAACCAAGGTGCAGAGCCTTGGGCCGGGGAACATGTCTCGGGACTTGGGAATGGTCGAGGTGCGGAGCCCCGAGCCAGGTTTGAGAACAATGGGCTTATAAATAACCAAGGTGCGGAGCCTTGGGATGGGGAACATGTCTCGGGACTTGGGAATGGTCGAGGTGCGGAGCCCCGAGCCAGGTTTGAGAACCCTAAGCTTATAAATAACCAAGGTGTGGAGCCTTGGGCCAGGGAACATGTCCCGGGACTTGGGAATGATCGAGGTGCGAAGCCCCGAGCCAGGTTTGAGAACCCTGGTCTTTTGTTGATCGAGGTGTGGTTCCCCGAGCCAGGGTGTAGTGCCCTGGATCTTAGACAATATGCCGGGGCCTGATACCTCCCGGACTTTAAATAATGTGTCGTGGCCTTATATCTCCCGGACTTAAAATATGGTGCCGAGGTCTCATGTCTCCCGGACTTTCAATAATGTGCCGGGGCCTTATATCTCCCGGACTTAAAATATGATGCTGGGGCCTCATGTCTCCCGGACTTTCAAGATTTTGCTTTTCCTGTTGTATTAGTTTTATTAAAAACCAAATCACTAACCTGGAAATTTTGAATCTGAATTCATTTACGATAGAGTGAAACTTCTCTGGTTGAGCTAAATTAGGTGATTAATATAGCTGTATGCTACTGAGTACATAGCAAATGCTCTTCATGTCAATCCGGGATAGCTGCTGAGCTTTGAGCCCATATGAAATCCACATATAAGATCTAAGTGCCGAGCTGGTCGGACTTGTATGTTTGCCAACCAGAGTTGGACTTATTTTTGAATGGAAACCATATATACGTCTTGAGCTCAAATTCCCACAGACGGCGCCAATGATGCGATCCGGGCGAAATGGACGAGCTGGGTCGGGTGCTCCACCGGATCTGCTATCAAGATAATGAAGGGAATAAGAGTAAGGAGATATATCTCCGCAATATGACTTCAGCTGTAACCTGCACACAAGGAGATGAACTCGTGAATGGGCGCCGGATGGGAGTCCNAAGATAGGACGGTCGTCCACATCCAATTCTGCTAGTGTACTCGAGTGCGGTGCTCATATCGAGGTGGCCCGGTTAGAATGCCTACCGGGGGCTTATATAAGAGCCCGGGCGTCTGGTTGCCCGGGGAGTAGAGCCCGGGCTTGCACATGCCCGGCTTCAGAAGAATCATCCTACAGATTGACCCTGATTTGGGAATTCATCTGATATCCCGGGTCATCCATGACCCGAGCTCTTACAGGGGTATCACCTATTATTTCTTCAGGACTTGCTTCGACAAGTTCCAAGAAGCTGGGCTTCTTCTGGTTGATAGGGAAGGCTTCCCTGATTTTGACCGAGCCATTGAGTCTCTTCCAAAAGAGGATGAGGGGATGGGAGAGAAGGATGCTGGTGAGCAGGAGTACCCGATCAATGTAGAATATGATTTTAATTTTTGTTTCTTTTGTAATTTCAGCGTTCGGGCCTTACTTTGCATTAATAAAGTCTTGTTTCTTCAATTTTCTTTGCATTCTTTATTTTGAATGGGTATTTAAACCAGACTGAAATAATCACCTCAAAAAAATTAAAAGTATCGAGAAGTACTCGGGCCTTTAGGACTAAAATACACCATCCACCTCAATTGATTATTTTAAAATTTTGAAAAATTTATTTAAGTGTCAAAAGATAACCGGTTTTATTTAGTTTATCAACACTTAGTTTAAAGTTTCAGGGCCTCTTACTCTTAGACTTAGATAGAGTGTCGGGTCCTCATGCTTCCTGGGTTTAAATAAGGTGCCGGTACCTCATGCCTCCAGGAATTAAATAAAGTGACAGAGCCTCATGCTTTCCGGGCTTAAATAAAGTGTCGGGGCCTCATATCTTCCAGGCTTTGTTAAAGTGACGGGACCTCATGCCCTGCTGACTTTGATAAAGCTGTGTACATATTTGAAATTGCGTTAACATTCCAGTAATCAGTTACAATTTAGGCATAATATCCTTCACAAGATCCGGCAATCCTCGGACAAGTTTCATGGTTGAGACAGGACTATGGCAGAAACTACCATGTCAATGATATCCTTCACAAGTTCAGATTAATTTCCAAGCATCTGATTTCAAAATAAAAAAGCTAAATCAAGATATATGTGACTAAATCAGTAACGTGACAAAACATGAAACGACTAATTCGAGAATTTTCCAATATTCACGCATTTTGATCAGCTTATATTATATTATTTATATTATTATTTATATTATTATTTTATTATATTAATATGTGAAATTGGAATCTATAAATTGATAACATTATCAATCCTTCTTCTTCGAACCACACAATATCAACTGCTAATCATCATGATGAAGAATCTCATCTTCTTTGCCACTCTCCTAATTTTCATGCTATAATCAGTGCAGAAGCCATGACGAAGAAGATGATCCGGTGCTTAGGATAGGAACCAGCTGCCAACACATGTGGGGAGGCGGATCGAACCGGGGAACCGGCTAATCCGGCAGGAGGTGAGATCACTGGGCTACAAGCCCGGTCTCCACACACACGCTTTTACATTCGACTCCTAATGGATAAAGTTGTTGCCAAATGCAAATTTATTACCAGTTGAGGACTGAAGACATTAGTATTAGTACATGAGATACAAAACGTTTTCGAACATTTGTAACCAAATCAAAAGTCACATGTTCAAAATATATTCGATATGGTAACAAGAATATTTTTTTTAAAAAAAAATTATACAATCAATCAATAATAATAATTAAATACGTGACATTGTAACATAACTTAATTTTTTTAAATCATATAATAACTCAAATATAAAATATTACGATCACTCTCCGGACATACACAATTATTGATTTCCACCTGTCATAGTCGTTATTTGATATATAATCTACTTTACTCTCTTGGTCCTAACATTCACAATTATTGATTTGCTGACCTGGTTAACCCCAAAAAGCTGCCCCAAAATTTCACCCCCAAAAATAAAAAATAAAATTTACCGAGTGTGTAAACTCTCGATATAGAATAAGAAATAGCCAGCCACCAGCATCAAATTGGATTGTGAGTTTAAATCAAGAATTTTCACATGCATTTATTATATATTTATTTTCAAAAAAAAAATCTTATGAAATAATCTCATGTGTAAACTTTATGATACTTGTGTTCGACTCAACTCGACTTATTAAAAGTATTATTTGCACGTCAAGAGTATCATTTTTATTATTTATATCATGAAAAAATATTGTATGATATATGCTGATTTGAGTGAAAATTATTACTTTTATGTTGAACTATTATTTTTCACCCCAAGTAAGAATCGAGTAGACTCGCATCACTTATATAGATCTGTGAGACTGTTGTACAACAGACTTACTCATTTATATTATAGTAAACACTTGAATCCAATAAATTTTTATTGAAATAATAAACGCCACACCAATTTTCATAATGTAAAAGTTTATTTAATAGATAAATCAAAGATTTAATTTGAGATACTTAAAAATTATATGTACCCATTAAATATATCAAGTGAAAAAAAGTTGTGGAAGGAGGGCTACTTGAGCCCTACTGTGTATGTTTATTTTAAAAAATATTCATATCCGATGTATTTCAATACATCAAGGAGAATTATTTTTAAAAAATAGAACACATAGTGAGATCAAAACGTGATTTTTTTTCTCTTTTTATTAAAAAAATTAATTCCCTCGCCCAAGCTAAAAATACATCAATTAGGAATTCTCGAGAGGTCTCAAGTTTAATCTCAATCAGTGGGTTTAACTATGATAAATCTTTCACCGTCCGTTGTATATAAAAAAAAAAGAAGTAAAATTGAGTTTTTTGAAAAGAAATATTATTATAAAAATAGGGCACGTGTTATATATGCTTAGCTAAGAGACAAAGTAATTGAAAAGGACAACAGAAGGTTTACAGACCAGAGCCCGAAGAAATAAATGTACAGAACCCACCCAACCCACCACGTCTCACCCGCTCTATCCACAAGATCTATGTGTATAAATATTAACGAATGATAATAATTATCTTTTTTTGATAGAGCAATCGAAATGTGGTGTTTGAGTTTTTGTATGGTTTAAAATAGTACAGTTATACAATTGTTTCAGATATAATTTTTGGTAAAGCGACAAACGCTCGATACTATAATATTAGTGAATACTTTTCAAGAGTTTGTTATGATTTTCGAATTTTTTGTATTTGCATTGTATCAATACAAATAAAATACTATGAATCTTATAGCGACATAATTCAATCAATTCAACGGTTATTGTTAAGACTGAGAATTGAATCTAACTCAACCCCAAAAACTAGCTCAAAGGAGGATTGTCCAAATCCATATATGCAAATCTCAGATATTTTATCTAACCGATGTAAGACAACTAATACCTATAATTTTAAGTCATGTATGTTGCGGTGTAAAATGGCTAAGGACAAAGTTGGTGTTTTTGTCAATAAGTCCAAATATGCTTAAGTCCAAATATGCTGCTGCACTCATTAGAATAAGAAGTAAATAAATTCAAATTTGACTCAAACATCATCAAAAAAACTCTATATATTTGTTTTAAAATTTTTATATTAATTTTAAAAAAATACACGAGTTTGTTGCTGATATTATATTTTGTGCTAACATTGTTTTTTGTTTTCCCATACTTATTCATTCTCTTACAATTTTGATTGTGCTTAGTGACTAAAAAGAGATATCTTAAATATTTAAAATATAATTGGTCAAACAAATTTATCTTGATTATGTGCTGTTTGAAATTTTGGGTTAAATTGTCTATTTTTGTCGAAATTTAATTACTCAATTTATGTGTCTATGTGTTAAACCAATTCATGTTTACGTGACATGGAACTACGGATCTTAATTTGTGAGACGGATCAACCCTACTCATATTCACAATAAAAAAGTAATACTCTTAGCATAAAAAATAATATTTTTTCATGGATGACACAAATAAGAGATCGGTCTCACAAATACGACCCGTGAGACCGTCTCACACAAGTTTTTGTCTTTTTTATATTATGTCAGCATTTTTTGGCATTACATCAACGTTTTTCATTGCCACTAGAGTTGTGCTTAATTATTTTAAAATTTGATTATTTTTTAAAAAAACTTATTGAAAATCATAAAAAATTTGGATTTTATTTTTAACTCAATAAATTAAATTTTAAATTTTTATAACAAGAATACCTTCTAATTAAAAAAACCGATCATTAAAAAAAAACCATTATACACATACAACATGTGCATTTTTTTTTTAAAAAAATCGTTGCTAGCTTATAAAATAGATGGAAAAAGTACAATTTACAATCCCAGTGCATGCATGCTGGACTACAGTGCACAGTGTATGGTGGAAATTCTATAACGGGTGATAATGTTTGATTTCATGTGAGGCCAATGAAAATAAGGGACACATTTTATTTTTGATTCATTTTATCAGATATTTTCGTTAAAATATCTGAGAATTCAAACAAAAAATTTGAGGTTAACAATTAGTACATTTTGTTTTAAATTTAAGGCAAAAAATTGTGTGAGACGGTTTCACGGATCGTAATTGTGAGACGGATCTCTTATTTGGGTCATCCATGAAAAATATTACTTTTTATTGTGAATATTGGTAGGGTTGACCCGTCTCACAGATTAGGATCCGTGAGACGGTCTCACATGAGACTCACTCTAAATTTAAATATCCGATCGAGCATCTTCTATAAAATACACAAATACTAACACTCTCGTTATAACATAACTCAACCTCTTACCTCAAGGCAAAAACTTGTGTGAGACGGTCTCACGGGTCGTATTTGTGAGACGAATCTCTTATTTGGGTCATCCATGAAAAAGTATTATTTTTTATACTAAGAGTATTACTTTTTATTGTGAATATGGGTAGGGTTGACCCGTCTCACAGATTAAGATCCGTGAGACGGTCTCACATGAGACTCACTCCTGACTCAATTACCCAACCACCTTTATCGTATGCGATTATCATCTTTTCTGTTTTTTCTAGTCCAAATGAAAACAATCTTATTGAATAATAGTGGAATTATATAATTTTCTTGATCGTATTTGTTTTTTTAGTTAAATTAAAATTTTGTTCCTTTGTCTGGAATTTGACAAATATAAGTTAGACAAGTTTAATAAACTAAAAATCTAAATTTTTGTCGAAGTTAATTAAGAACATAATAGTAAATCTATTTACATTGATTACGTTTTGGTGGCATGAAATAGTTTGATATAATTTTTAAATATGAAATATTTGCAATTCTAAGAATTTATATTTGTCATTCACGATTTTAGTCATTAAATTTTGGGAAACTTAATAAAAAATCCCCATCTCCCTTTTCAATTTTTTTTTACTCCCCATCCCTTCAAAACTTAATTTTAACTCCTCCATATTTTGAAAATTTCAATAATACCCTTATTCTTCAAATATGGTATGTGCCATTGTTTTACCTATCGAGCATATTCTTAAAGACATATATCCCAAAGACATACAGCTATGCAAGGTTTTCATTCTATATACTATGATCAAATGATAGATTTTTTTTAAAATAAATGGTTCATCATGCTTCCGTATAATAAATTGAACAGTTTACCTCTTTGACCAAAATGTCGTCGGGTTATATCCATCGGGTTTTATAGACTGTTCCTCACAGCCTAACCCGCAGTCGTAACAGATAGTTCCTGACGCATATTACTTCAACAACACGTAGCACAACCATATTTCGTTTCCTACCTCAGGGTGTGTAGTAAAGTAGTTCAATTTTGAAACTAATACATGAGAAGGGCAAAAGCATTGGTTCTTTTATTCAAACATACAAAATATTATTACATAGTAACCTCCTGTAGAGAAAGAGAAACTTGTTTAGCTACTCATAGTATCCGAGGATAAAACATACATAAAAGAGAAAATATTACAATGGTTTTGAAAGAAAATGAAGAAGTTGAATGATGCCTTCATCTTCCTTTTGCCTTATTATATATAGAAGTATTTTGCGGATTTGATTTTCAGACTTCAAACTCTAGCTATAACTTTTCTTTAATGCCTTTCAGCTGTGGTTGGCACTATCTCTTGAGTGAGTGGTTGAGTGGTCCCTCCACTTTTCTAGATTATTAATCTGGAAACAGCTTGTTCATACGACTTTATCTCCTGGCATAAATAGTAGATATGGGTCTGAATCATATCAGCTGAGATTTCATTACCCGCTTCTTTCAGAAGTTTGTATAGAACTTTGAAGATCACCCGTTGCTTTCTTGTTGATTTAATATGTCTTTTGAAAACCTTCAGATATGTATAATATATTTTCTTTGGTTCCAAACTTCGGTTTAATTCTTGTGTGATTTTTTCTTATTCCCATTTACTACGTTTTATAGATAAATTCTGGGTCCAAGTCTTTTATTTAGTTGGCAAAGTGCATGCCTACTTGTTTTTGTAGTGGAATCTTTAAATTTTGTTATCCCCAAGGAAAAGTGATGGTAGCTACATGTTCACTTATTTTTGTCGAGAAATCTTAAACTTTTGGTGTCCCCGAGAAAAACGTGGTTGTGGTCCTTCACCACTTGGTCCTGTCTCAGCAAGATGCTTTTTGTCTGACCGAGGTCTGAAGCCCTTGCCAAATTCTGGCTCTTTTTGATTTGGGCATTCTGGGTAGATCTTTTCCGACCATCTTCCCACATGAGACATGTTGCAGAATTTCCGACGAGTTTTTTTACTCCCCGACAGCTTGTTATTCCACAGAAGATTTCTTTTCTTTTCAAGGTATTCTCTCAAATGCCTCTGTATTTTTATGATGTCATCGATACCACCGCTGTCCATTTCTTGTTAAAAAATCTGCAAGAATATTTTCATGAGATTTTATGATCACAATATCAACAATATAATTTTTACATATCGCTTGCCATCTTAATAATCTGGCCCTCTCGGGTTTAGATTTTATTCTATTCCTCAAAAAAGCTTTACATGGGTATTATCAACTTTTAAAGTAAATTTCTTTATAAGTAAAAATAATGGTCATTTTTCAAAACTCATTTTTACTCCATAAAATTCTTTTTCGTTGATATGACATCTTATGACTTCTGCCTTTAAGAAGAGTCCACTGCAATATCTGCATGGTTCTTCTTCTGGTGTGAGCTTTGTTAAAACTGCAGTCCACCAATGATCATCGGCATCCGTATATAATACCAGATCATCGGCATCCGTATATAACCATTTTCGGAAGATTCTTACAAATCTCCTTTAGTTGACTGAGTCCCTGTGTGTGTTTTTTCGTCCATATAAATTTTGAATCTTTTTTCAGTAATGGACTGAACACTTTCCTGTGTTTTGCTAGGTTTTTAATAAATATCCCAGAAAAATTAACAACTCCTAAAAAACTTTGAAATTGTTTTTTTTTCTTTTAGCTCGCTTGAAAAATTTTGCACCTTTTTTAATATATGATCCTGCAAAATTATTCCAGACTCATCGATTTCTATTCCGAAGAATTCAATCTTTCTTGTGGCAATGATTGATTTTTTTTCTGATAGAACCAGTCCTTTTTTTTTTTACAAATATCAGAAAAAATCTCTAAATGCTTAATATGTTCTTCTATGTTTATATGCTATTAAAACATCGTCAATATAGACAAACATAAACTTAAAATAATCTTTAAATAGATTATAAATTTTCTTTTGAAATATTTGAGGTGAATTAGCCAATATCATTGTTAATACTTCCCAGATATAGTGTCCTTGTGGAGTAGAGAAAGCTGTAAATTTCTTGCTTTCTTTCTGCATCCGAATCTAATAAAAATCAAATTTACAATCAAATTTAGAGAATATCTTTGCATTGCGTATGCAACTAATTAGATATTTACTACTATGTATGAAGTATCCATCAAACTCCGAAATCTTTTTAATTTCTTGGTAATTAATAACTAGTCTGAGTTTGTTCTTTTTTTATCTCACCATGATTTCTAACACGAAATCCTGGACTACTGTAAGGTAAAATTCCTGCTTTGATCAATCCAAGATCTAAATGTTCCTTGATTATAATTTGCATATCCCTTTGATCAACTATGTTCATTGGGATAGGTTTGCATTGGAAAAATTCATACTCTTTACTTTCCTTAATTTTAAGGCAAACTTTGAGTTTATTTTTATCCCACCATGCTAAGGGATCTTTATTGAAATTTTTTTTGATCCTTTTCGTGACATCTTCTAATGATACCCTTGATTCATACTCTACCTCATTATGATGTAGAGCTATCTTGAGACATTCTATTTCTTCTGGTTTGAGCTGCTTATCTGCTATTAATTGGAGCATTGTTTCTCCAAACCGTCTAGAATCCTTCATTTTTGGGTTTAGAATTTTTCCTTCATCACCACGCTTGCTGCGAAATTGGATTGGCAATTTTCTGTGAAATGCCTCTCGTAATCGCTGAACTATGATTTTGCGATCACAAGGTGTTGAGAACACTAATCTTCTAGTCTCATTCTCTTGCATATAGGACTTAAACATTTGTAGAAACTATTTCCTAGCAGAATGTCAGCTCATGTATCATGAAAATAAATCAGTGGTGTTTTTACCTTATATCAAGGCGTTTGTCCAGCATCGTCGATTACGATTTCGGTCATCTTAATCTCCTTACATAAGATTAAGATTCTTCTAGAGAAATCTCTTCCAGCAATCTTGGATAATTCTTCTTCCAAATTATTTGAAAAAACTCATCTTTTTGTTGTACAAATTCCAGCTCCTGAGTCAATACAAGCAGCAAAATATTATGCTTTATATTGTTCGTATAACATCTCTACTGGAATGTATATCGAGAATGGGCTTGTGGTCATTGAATTTTCTACATATGATCTTCAGCCATAAACCCCATTCCATATTCTAGACGTTTCCAATGTTTATGTTCCTCAAGAAACTCTAGCCCAAGAACCAGTCGACCTGATTCTTTTCCTAGAACTCTTTTGATATAAACTTCCAATTCTCCGATATTGATTATTCTTTGGTAAGTTCCTATCATCGGTTGTTCTAAATAGTATATGATATTACAAGGAAATTGATTCCTTTGTTTCGTAATATCAAATACTATTTATACTTCTTTCCACCCTTCTGGACATCTAAGCTTTTCTATTGTCGAAAATTTTTTTAGTGTCTGTTGGATTTCTTGAATAGGTGTTTTTTCCCACCTGTAGCTAGTAATTCTATCTCGCTGAAAAGATAGTCTTCTTGATTTCAATCTAAGACTTTGATTCCTTTGTAGAATCGATTTGTCTTATATTTGGATATTTGTTTCCTGTATTAAGGGAAACTCAACTCTTTCTGGATAAATTTCCTGAACAACTTTTCCAAATATCTCAGGTATTTCAATAAACTCATTTCTAATAAACAATTTTGAATGATATGTATTAGATAGAGCATATAAAATTTGATAGGTAATAGAATATTGTCTATTACCTTCTTTCATCAGCCTTTTTTCTTTGAAACTCTAATGTAATGTCAAAAATCGGCTGAAATCTCGATCTGTCAGGTTGTAGGATATTCTTGGATAAATTACTCCTACAATTTTTCCTACACAGAGATTTCCTGATATTTTTTTCAGTACTGAATCTAGAAGGCTTCCCATTCGTTTATCGCATATAACAATATCAATGGGTGAATCTATTCTTTCTTTGAAAGTAGATTTTATCGTAATCTGGATTACTCCGATATGAATCCAGGACATGGTCCGTGCTACTTCTATCTTGAGTTTTTGTAATTCTTTCTTAATCTCTTCAGAAGGAATTAGTTGCATCTCCATTCTATTTCCCGTAAGTTCTATTGGAATTGCCATTTCCTTTCTGGAAACTTCATATATTAGATGATGCTTTCTGTTTCTTAGGTCAAGATTTCCAAAGAACTTTTCTACCTGTCCAGCATAGAATCCTTGATATCTTTGTAGACTAGGATTTTCTCTCATGATCCTTTGGATCATGTTATGGGATATTGTTGTCTGGCTAAAAAAATCAGACAAATCTTCATGTGTTTCGTATCGAAACACCTCGTCTTCAATCAGATTCTGATTCATCAGATTCTTCTTGACTTAAAACCTCTTCTTCATCGTATATACTTTCATCTGAGGCAATATCCTCAAATCGGTATACCTTAATGAGATCTTGGTAACAAACTGCTTCTTCAATATTTCGGGTTGAATCGAAGCATTTTATTCCTCTTTTTTTATTTTCTGGACATTTGGTTGAGATATGACCTCTTGCTCCACAAGTTCAGCAAATGCAACTTTAAAACTTTCATTAGCTTGGGTGTGAGCTCTTCTTATAGTTTTCTTTGTAAGTGTTCTTCCTGTGCTTCGAGAATTACTCGATGTTTGAGATGATATCCTACTTCTTGATGGTCTACTTCTTTGCCCAGATTTATAAGATCTGGCTTTTTGTCTAGACCAAACTGTTCTTGGCTCCAAAAACTTCTTCCACTTCTAGCATAAGGATGAGTTCTAAAATTTTTCCTCTTATCCCTTTGAGGTTTACTTCCAATAATTGTTGGAAGATTATTTTTCTTACAACACAAAGGAGTACGTTTGTTAATACCCCTTAATCGTTTGTAATTCTTTTGTAATGCTGTCAGATGACACCATTCTGTCAATTTTCATTTGAGAAAAGAGGTCCTTCGTGCCAATGTATCTGGATTGACCGAGACATATTCCCTTATTAGCATTTCTCTCCAGGGACTTGACATTTTGGCGAAAAAAGTTGCATTGATATATCTTATTCGACCCCTGAATTCCATCTATAATTAGTGAATAACATAATATATTCATCCACTAAACATATATCAAGTAACTCAAGACTATACAGAGCTTGAATATATTTCTTTTTCTTCTCTGTATCTTGACTGTTAAAATAGTCTACCCCTATAAATTGTGCTTTAAAAAAGATAGCCATTCTTTCGGCTATCTCGCTAAGAGATTGTCCCGCTAGGACTGATTCTTTGGTTTCTACCAAATTCATGTCCCAAGCAATTTTAAATGATCCCATAAAACTCATTTCTAAAAGTTTAATGATCATTCTCTGTTAAGATCAAGTGAGCCTGCTGCAATTCTCATAGCTGATGTCCAATCATCTATGAGATCTTATCTGTTTTTTAAATCTAATACATCTAGGTTAAGCATAACCCCATAAGGATGTATAGGTTCAAAAACATATTTCTCATATGGTGTTTGGTGCAACGGAATTTGATTCTTCCTTGACCTTGTTCCTGTTGGGTGTGATTCTCGACCAGTATGGAAATCGGGTTGGGATTCTCTCATATTTATATTTTGAGATCATATGCTTTCCCTTGGTAGTTCCTGAGAAGATGACCAGGTTATGGAGGGTGGTTCACCTCATGTTGTATTCATCTTCAGATCTACGACCTTGAGGTTCAAAAATGATTCTGCAAGGTCTTGGAGATCCTCGAGGCCAATCTTTTCTAAAGTTGTCATCAGATTAATTTCTTTTGTGAGACATATTTAATTAGATTGATCATTTTTTCTTATTCAGTTAAAGGTTTTTGCATGACTTTGGCCTCCCTCGTTGATGTAACAAGGGTTCAGTTCTAAATGATGATGGTAACCTTCCTTCTGAAGTTCTTTTACTAGAGCTTGAGTTTTGTTCTAGGTTTTGAATTCTTGTTTGAATCTCCTTTAATATTCCAAGAATTTTTTCCTGGTTTTCAAGGATTTTCTCCACCTTTTGTGGTACATAATACATCATACTGCCATAATTTTGTAATGTCTTTTGAATTTTTCTAAGATCTCCATAGAGTTTAGATGAATCTGGTACTATTTCTAGGTACCTGTTGTTTTGAATCATAAGTTTACCTTAACATTTTGATACGTTCCTCTTTGTTCTTGATATCTAACCTTGGTTATATCTTCCTGTTTCAAATATTCTAAAATTTTGGAATAACTCATGCAAAGAATTAATCTTGAATCTGGGGTTCGGATTCATGTAATTTGAGAAAATTATCCTCCTCAAACATTTAATTACTTTAGTAATAATAAATTTATATGTTTGAAATAATTTTACATATGCTCTGTTTCCATTTTTTCCAGGAAAATCAATAATTTGAATTTATCACATATAAGGCCAAATAAGGGTATTTTTGTCTTTTTTAAATACTTTTAGGGGGTGGAAACAAAGTTTTTTGGCATTTGGTTTGGGTATTTTTTCACAATTTACCCTTAAATTTTAAAAATTAGATAATTTATATATATATTTTTCAATATATTGTCGACGTGAGATTGATATTTGTAAAGTCACTCTGATTTTGTGAAAAAAATCGTGGAATCTTGACTCTTGAAGTAGTTTCTTGAAATCAAATGACATGCAATCTACTTTTTCAGTTTTCTAGTGTGAAGTTGTTTCCCAGCGTGAAGAATTTAGCAGAATACTTGTACAAACTCGTTGCATTTTGATAGATTGATTTGAAATACATATATTTAATTATAATTTTATTTACATATTAGTTATACAAAATAGAATGATATCTTTATGATTGGGTGAACTTGAAATGCATCTTAATTAACATGAAACAATATATAAACATGGAAGATATGAATTGAAAATTTATGGTTTTGTTTCTCTAAAATTACAAAAATACATTCGAATATATTTGAAATCCTTGAATTTAAAATTTATCGATCCAAATACAACATCAAATTATTTTATATATGACAAGATACTAGTTTTTTCACCAACTTGTTCAATTATGGGTTTGCTTCACTGAATAATTCTACAAGTAAAAAAACATTTCTAGGTAGAGATAACAACGGGCGGGCCTGGGAAGTGGCCTCGCAATCCGACGGGTTCAATCGGGTTAGAATTTGGACCCATTAAATTTAAAAAATATGAAATTTTAAATATTTTAATGGTAGTCACTACACATTAAAAAGTTTAATAATTAATAAATCTTCAAAGTTATTTTTCATCTTTATATTAATAATATTTATGAACAAAAAATATTTTCATAAGTTAAAATCTAATAATTTATATTCATATCATAACAAAAGAAATTTCATAATTACATATTTGCATATACATATCATAATAGTGTCGCTCCCCAAGACCGAGACATGTTGACACAAGCATTGTTTAACAATTTAATAATTGAAACAATAAGTCATGTAGAACAATATACAATTAAACCAGTCTTTTTCTTAAAAAAGAAACTATATTTTTACAATGATACGAAAACCAAAACAAAAGGTGAGGAAGAAAAAGGGTGAGGAAGAAGAAGCGAATAACAAGCAAATAAAGGCAAATTAAAATGGAACTTGAGGATTGATCCACATCTTCAAAACATCTCTTGCCCTTACGTGGAAAGGGATAGTAAGATATGAGTATTTTGTGAAATACTCAATAGATGAGGGTCGATCGATCATAACAAATAAAAAACTACATATAATTATATGATTCAAAAATAAGCATGCCATAATCAAAGGAGAACGAAATAAATGGTTTTGAAATTCATATTATTTTCCACGATTTACTAACCAGTCCCTAATTTTTCATCTTATAAGGGACGAGTTCATGTTAATAGTTATTATATTTCACCGCATCACGACAATAGAAAATCAGATATCAAATGTCGAAAATTTCTTGATAATTTCAAATGAAAATAATAACAATGCCTCACGTCGAAAAAAATAAAATCATATATTGAATTGAAAGAAATATATCATGTTGATTGTATTTTCAAACTCATACATATGTTTTAAAAACATAAGGCCATTTACAAAATTATGCTCCAAAAATGAAGAAGGAACATGCTAGAATTTATCACCCAAATATCACACTTTTAAGAAACGTTTGAGAATTATTGAACCGTTGGATCGAGCTTAAACTTGGATAGTACATTTACAAGTAAGTGAAATAAATTGTGAACGATGGAGATCGGGTTTGGAAGTTTTCTGGACCAGTTCATGGATGAAAAATAATAGATATTTTGTTCTCACCTAGAATATGTGTAGTTTTATTGCGAAGCCTATATACAAAAACTGAATAGTTGGATTTGACTGAATTTTGGATATGATATGCAAAACATGCAATAGTATATTTGGAACAGCGGAGAACGGATTTGAAATGATTTTTTTTATATGAAAGTATCACTTGAAAAATGGAAAAAAAATTTGGACTGATCTCTAAGTAGGTAGAGATATTGATTGTGAATTTTTTCTTCAAGTTCCCAAGCAATGTGATTTGTCCATTGTACCTTGACGTATGTTATGTTTCTTCACCTTAGTATTTGGCCTTGGTATCCATGGTCAGAATAGGGACATTTCGTATTTCAATTCTTCATTCAGATTTCCTTCTATTAGGAGCATTCCAGTTTCAAGAATAAGGCTTGGATCCGAAATATATCTCATGAGTTGCGAGACATGAAAGACATTGTGAATCCTTTATATATCGGGTGTCAATGTTAGTTTGTATGGTAGTGTTCCCACTCTTTCCAAGATTTCGAAAGGTTCGACATATCTGAGTTCAATTTCCCATCTTTGATGAATCAGACTACTCCTTCATTGGAGAAACATTTACACAAATTTTTTCCCCAGCTGTGAATTCTAGTGGCCTCCTCTTTAGGCAAGCCCAACGTTTTTTCTGTCTTGATAAACTTTGAGTTTTTTCTTGACGATCGTTACTTTGTCAATTGTTGCTTAGACAAGGTCGGCCCAATGATGACTTTTTCTTCTACTTCATCTCATTATAGTGGTGATCGAAACTTTTGTCCGTACAATGCTTAAAATGTATTCATTCCAATATTTTTGTGATAATTATTATTGTAAGCAAACTCAATTGAAGATAAATGTTCACTCCAATTCCCACTGAAATTTAGAGTACATGCTCTCAGCATATCTTATAAGTTTTGTATCGTTCTTTCTGTTTGGCCATCGGTTTGAGAATAATAGGTCGTACTAAGAGTGATCTTAGTTCTCATAGCTTCTTGAAAGCTCTTCCGGAAACGTTATACAAATCTTGGATCTCTAAATGAAGAGATGCTTGTTTGAACTCCATGTAATCACACAATGTTATCCGTGTACAGGGTAGCCAACTTGTCTAGATTTAGTTCATGTGGATGGGTAGGAAGTGCACATATTTTGTGAGTCTATCTACGATTACCCAAATCTCATCATGACCATGTCTAGAATTTTGTAAAGCTGCTATAAAGCCCATGAAAATATGCTCACATTTCCATTCCGGTATTTCCAGAGGTTGAAGAAATCATCTTGGTAATTGATTTCCGACTTTCACATGTTCACATGCTTGACATCTAGAGATGAATTATGCTACATCTTTCTTCATCCCGCTCCACAAGACGTTTTTCTTTAAATCTTTGTACCACCAGGGCGGATCGAAAATTTTGATTGATGTGCCCCAAACATTACTTCTCATCAAATGTTATCAACTTTTGGTATACACAATCTTTCCTTCATCAACAGGATTCCTTTGTCATATGTCTAAAGATCTTAAAATTTTCCTTATTTGACTTGTTCTTTAAGCTTCGTCAAAACAGGATGTCGATCCCGAATTTGCTTGAAGATTTCTCGAAGGCTTGGTTGTGGAAAGAGTGAAGCTAGGATAACTTTTCTCATATTTTTTCAACTCAAAGCATCAGCTACCTTATTTGATTTATCTGGATGGTAACTTATTGTCAAATCATAGTCATTCAAAAGTTCAATCCACCTCCTTTGTCTCATATTTAACTCTTTTTGTGTGAATGAATATTTGAGACTTTGATGATAAGTGAATATCTCACATTTGAGGCCGTAAAGATAATTCATCCAAATCATTATGGAAAAAAGCACGACGCAAAAACCCACAACAGGTAACTCGAGGTCGTGAATAGGATAATTTTGCTCGTATAATTTTAATTGTCTTGAAGCATAAGCAATTATTGTTCCATCTTGCACGAGCACACATCCTAGAAGTACTTTCGATGCATCATTGTAAATGATATTATCTTTGCCTTATGTAGGTAGTATCAATACTGGCGTGGATGCAGGTTTCTCCTTCAAGGTCTAGAAACTTTTTCACATTCTCTACTTTAGTTGAACTTGGAGTTCTTTTGTGTGAGCTTGGTGAGAGATACATATATTGATTAAAATGCTTCCACGAATTTCAGATAAAAAGCTAATCCTTAGAAACTTAGGATTTTGGTCAGTGTCTTTGTCCTTGACCAATCCGAGATTACTTCCACTTTCTTGAGATCCAATTATACTCCCTCTTCTGAAACTATATGACCCAATAAAGTCACGCACTTTAGCCATAGTTTAAAATAACGTCTTCTACGACCCACGTCATCGATTTCGTAAAGTGCAAAAGTAATATCTTATATATAACTGCATAGTTTACATTGAATGGCGAAGTAAATATGTTGTATAACTTCACATTTTGTAATTTTGTGAAGCAATTGATATGAACGACTTCGGTGTAATGGAACTAAATTAGCGACGGTTATTGAGTTGTTCCTTCGCTAATTAGCGATAATTTTAAATAAATCGTCGCTATTTAGCGACGGTATAACCAAAACTCGTCGCTAATTAGCGACGGTGTTGCCATAAATCGTCGCTCATTTGGGACGATTTTGCCAAAAATCGTCGCTAATTCAAAACCGTCGCTATTTATATTATTTTTTTAAAAAAAATTAGTTTTATAATTTAATAAAAAAATATTTAATTTTTTAATTATTTGTACATATTTAAATAATCTCAACTCCTCTAAATATCATATTTTTAAATTTGTAAATAATTTATCAAACGATTTAACATAAAATAAGCGAACAAAATTAAAAATTGAAGCAAAAAATTTACCCTAAAAGAAAACTAAAATCGCCCAAGAGAGAAAAATGGACCGAAGATGTAAATGGTGAGTAGTAAAATGGAGTGAAGAGACGGATATTTATAGGCAATTTGCGATGGTTTGTGGTAAGACAATCGCTATTAGCGATGAGTTTAATTAAACCGTCGCTAAATAGCGACAATGTTTTAAAAACAGTCGCTACTAAATAGCGACAATGTTTTAAAAACAGTCGCTGATTAGCGACGATTGTTTAAACATTCGCTAATTAGCGACGGATTATTTACACCGTCGTCGATTTATTTTAGCGACGGTGACAACGACGGTTTTTTGCAAACCATCGCTAACATCGACAGTTTGAGGCGACAATGTTTTTAAACCGTCGCAAAAATTTAATTGGAACTGTCGCAAATATTTGCGACGATTTGTTAAAAACCGTCGCTAACAGATTTATTTTTTGTTTGTTGAAATATTTGATCTTTTGTTATTTCACAATGTACACTTAATGACGTAGTAATAGATTCAAAAGACTTCGTTTTTTTGTATTGTAGTGAAGTAATTAATAGAGAACGACTTTACAATTATTGAGTTGTGATGAAGTAAATTCTTTTTTTAACTTCAACACTATCTTACTATGACGAGTTATTTTGTATTTTATTACTTTATCATTTAATTTTGTAGTAGATTTAAAAGACTTCTTATTTTTGTATTGTAGTGAAGTAATTAATATGACGAATTATTTTGTATTTTATTACTTTATCATTAAATTAAGAGATAATTTAAAGAAATAAATTAAATCAAGATACTAGTGATTAAATCGAGAACATGACAAATCAAGATGCTAGTGATTAAATCTAGAATTTTCCAATATTCACGCATTTTGATCCGCTTATACTTATACTTATATTATTTATATTTATATTATTATTTTAATATGTGAAATTGGAATCTATAAATTGACACCATTATCAATACTTCTTCTTCGAACCACACAATTTCAGCTGTTAATCATCATGACGAAGAATCTCATCTTCTTTGCCACTCTTCTAATAATTTTCATGCTCAACATTTCTGATAATGTAATCAGTGCAGAAGCTCAGGACGAAGAAGCTGATCCGGTGCTGGACCTGGACGGGAACAAGCTTCAGACAGGAACCAGCTACTACTTCATTCCGAGTTTTCGCCCCGGAGGTGGCGTCACTATATACCCCACGGCCGATAAAAACTGCACAAATGGGGTCGCCCAACTAGTATTCGGAGTCGGGCTCCCGGTAACCTTCGCCTATGGCGAAACCGACCCTGACGTAGTCCGTGTATCTACTAACCTAACGATCTCCTTTTCGCCTGGAATCTTATATTCTCCGGCCGTGTGGAAAGTGGACGAGTACGACCCAGCGGGCGAGAAAAACTTAATCACATCGGGTGAGATTGATTCGAACGAAGCTAGTATTAACAGGTGGTTCCAGATTCGGAAAGACTTGTTCCCTGGTTATTACAAGTTTGTTTTCTGCCCCAAGTTTTGCGAATCCTGCACACAGATATGCACCGATGTTGGGATCAGCATTTACGATGAAATCAGGCGCTTTGTCGTGGAAGGAACTTTGTCTTCCACTTTTGCGTTTAAGAAGTTCGAAGCAGGAACAAATAGTACTAATGGTTATTTGGTAGCTTGAAGATGGAAGAAGCAGTATCTATCATGATAATTATAAATAAATAAATTAAGGTCTTTGCTGTTTGTAACCATCAGCTTCAATCAATCTTCTGAAATAAAACTGTGTATGTTTCTTGAATAATATATATTTTTGTTGCCAAATGCAAATTTATTACCAATTGAGGACTGAAGACATACAAACGTTTTCTATCATTTGTAACCAAATCTAAAGTCACAGTAACTCAATTTTTTTAAAAAAATATATTAGATCTGTTAACAAGAAAATCATTTTAAAAAAATTATACGCACTTTTTAGAGTCAATAATAATCAAATATATGACATTAGCTTTGATACTAATTATTCAATTAAATATTTGTCATTTTTTTTTATCAAAAACTATAACGAATAATTACCAAATAACTCAATCTTTTAACTCATATAAGGACTCAAATACAGTATCAAAATCGCACTCCTGTGATACGCAATTATTGATTTCCACCTGTCATAGTCGCTTTTGATAATCTACTGTCGGTCCTAACATGCACGATTTATTGACTTGCAACAGTCATCGTCGCTACTTTTTTTATATAAATAATAAAAAAATAAAGTAAGAAAATCAACTGAACGAGTTATATATATGAACGGTTAATTGGTAAAAAAAATTCATCCGTCAAGATTTTGATTAAGTTTCAGTACTTATTATGAGTTTCTTTTTTTTCTGCAATCCCTGACACCAACTATTTTAACTCCCTACGAATAGTCAATTTATTATTTTAGCATTAAATATTTGAAATTTTTTTATGTATTCATTTCTTAACTCAATATACACATGTCAAAATAAGTACTTATTCTTATTCCATTGTAAATAACAAAAAAGACAAAAATGTAAACTTGAATTTGTAGAGATTTAAAATTAAAATTATGATATTGTCAGTATGATTTATAAAAAATTATAACTAAGTATTGAATCTTAATTTAAAGATGGAAAAAGGTATTTTACTCAAATTTATCCTTATATGAATTGGTTCATATTTTTTCTTTTAAAAAAAAAAACAAATCTCAGTATTTTCTGATTGGATCAAAATACGATCTCATTAAATGGCATGTGAAGATGGTCCCGATGAACCGAAATGAGACGATTTCACGGAAAATTATACAGAAATCTTCTATAAAATAAATAAAAAAAGTGGTTGAAAATTAATTTTGTTTAAAACCTTGTGTTTTTAAAAATCAGGAATTGTGCTTTTTTTCAAAAAAAAAGAAAGAAGAACAATATAATATTTTATTAATATATTTTAGGAGGTTTTAGGCTTTTAGCCTTTTTGTGGCACAAGGATTTTGCCCCAAAATTCTTTCCCCGTAGATCTGGCAGAATACTTTCTTTTATTTTCATAATTAATTTTCGACAAATTGGCTACCATATGGATGAAGCTTGGTGGTGGGAAAAGATGATAAAAATGGTCGAGGAAAGAAAACGGGTGAAGGCTGAAAATATTGCGGTTTAAAAGAAATTAAAAAATGATTTTGAATAACAAAAGAAATTAATTTTTACAATTTTAATTAGTTAATAAAACATATTAGAAATTATTAATGATTACAAATTAACCCAGAATGTTATATTAATCATTTAGAAATAGTTAAATACAGTGGTTCTTTTCAAGTATTTTGTTAGCTGGCAACTTAAATATAGATTTAACGTAACATGTATCATATAATATAAGTTAAAAATTGTAGAGCAATATTCTAAAAACATGAAGTGTTAAGAAAAATTACGGTCAAGTTTTAAGTTTTATTATCTTAAGAGAATTTAGTTTTAAATTAAGCATGGAAATTTTTTATTTTTATTATAAAGTTTAATTATATCAAGTCAATTACCATTTTAAATAGCACATAAATATACAAATTTTAATAATAAATACATAAATTTTCAACTTCTCAAAACATTACAGTCTCAAAATCACAAAATTCTGTGGAAGAATATTTTAAATTCTGATTAAACACACTCGATATTGCATGAGAAGTAGCCAGCCACCAGCATCAAATTGGATTTTGAGTTTAAATCAAGAATTTTCACATGCAGTTAGTATAAACTAATTTTCACAAAAACTCGTGTGAAATCATGTAATGTATCAACTTTGTGATATTGGTTTTCGACTCAACTCGACTTATTAAAAATATCATTTTTCACTACAAAAGTATTATTTTTTATTATTTATATTATGAAAAAATGTTGTTTAATATATGTTGATTTGACTGAAAATTATCACTTATGTCAAACTATTACTTTTCACCGTAGATAAAAACTAGGTAGACTCACGTAGTGTAGAGGCCTAAAAATCCGTATTTGAAAATTTGCGGAAAAATTAAAAATTTTCTTTTAAACTAAATAAAATATCCTGTTCATAGATAAAAGATTAAATAAAGTATAATGTTTAAAAATAGCAGCGGAAGAATTTAGTTTGCAAAATAACTTTTAAAATTTTATCCAACAGTAAATAAAAATGTTTGAGCGATAACAATAATAAATGCTGAAAAGTGAGGTCCTCGGGTCCCACTACTCCTGACTCGAGCTGGCTCACTGATCCCCGCCCTCGGTCCCGGCATCATCAGTACCTACAACAATCAAGTCTAGTGAGCCTAAAGANAGATCAGTGAGCCAGCTCGAGTCAGGAGTAGTGGGACCCGAGGACCTCACTTTTCAGCATTTATTATTGTTATCGCTCAAACATTTTTATTTACTGTTGGATAAAATTTTAAAAGTTATTTTGCAAACTAAATTCTTCCGCTGCTATTTTTAAACATTATACTTTATTTAATCTTTTATCTATGAACAGGATATTTTATTTAGTTTAAAAGAAAATTTTTAATTTTTCCGCAAATTTTCAAGCACGGGTTTTTAGGCCTTTACANAACTAACATAATTAAATATAAACAATTTCGATCTTCTTGCATTAAAATCATGTACTTGCGATATTTAAAAATACCTATATGGCTTGATTGAAGAGTGAAAGAAGATATAAACATGCCTTGGTTTGTTTTGACAGAAAACAAACGAAATAACGACGCGGCGCGGTGGAGACGGAGTGCTCTTCACTTTCTCACTTTTTATCTCTTAATTCCTTTAAACCAAGCATGCACCATAATTATTATTATAGCGAAAAATCGTAAACGTGATGCATGAACATTTAAAAATATCATGATTTGTGCTCATGGCGCTGCTAGGACTAAAATCTCACCCCGGGTGCAAAATGACCATTTTGCCCCTAGAAGGCCAAAAATTATCGTTTCACCCATGGACCTCTAAAATTGACCCGAAGCTTACCAAACTCTTTAAAATATTCCAAAGCATTTTTAAAAGTATTCCTAGATGTAAATTCGAGCCAAATTCACAACTTAATCGATTCGTTTTAAAACTTGGATCGGGGTCCCGGTTTTAACCCGAATCGACTCGAAACTGAACCAAATTTTTCCCAACTTGGACCATAACTTAAACAACCCATTCTAAATCATTTACTACTTAATTTAAGTCCTTTAAATCCATGAAACTTTGGCCAGCACATAATTTCCTAGAACTTCTCGGCCACCCCTTTTTACAATCATCACACAACACATGGTCCCAACTCCTACACCTTTCGGTCCTTTCTTCTACCACCACTTGTCCAACCTTTAAGCCTCACCATTAGGACCCTAATGACCCTTCTAAACTAAACCAAAACAAAGCATAATGTTGCTGAACAAGTCACGCAGAAACCGATTGATTCTAGCCCATTATATCTCGATTCAACTATACCTCCAAGGACCGAGCTTCTCCCTCAATCAAACACCCATGGCTCACTCCTAACATCCTACCAGACTTTACAAGGGCTGGGATATAGCTGGGTTCGAGTCCATGCACGGCAGAACCCTTCCTAACACCTATCGAACCCACTTCTTCCCCACAACGCACCAACTCTGATCGGCCCTCAAGAAATCACACTTAGATCGGTCAAGCTTCGACTCCAGCTACTAATCCACATCCCTCTCGACAACAACAGCTCCCTGATGACTCCATACAGCAGCCCCTTCACACGAAAATTCAGAAAAATCTTGAGCAATAACCGAGAATGCAAGGAAAACACATGTAACCGAAAATCTTTCATGGGCATGGTAAGATCGAAAGTTTTCATACACAAATACAATCACCAGCATATAAAACGTGTGGGATGCAGAAAAAAACGATACAAAGCGTGCCTTGATGATGTATATACGCGAGGATATCGAGAACGATGGCCGGAGGAATTTCTCTTTGCAAGAAAATGGTAGCCGAAGCTTTCTTGAATTTCCTGCTGTGCAAAACCGATGAGAATTGTATGGTTGGAGAGGGGTGTCGGCTGCTATGGGTAGGGACCGATGAGAATTGTATGGTTGGAGAGGGGTGTCGGCTGTTATGGGTAGGGTAGGTTTAGGTTAATGACAATCTATGTATTATTTAAATGGCTAATAATTGATCAATGAGTCGTAAATTGTTAATTTAAAAGATATTTAAGTCCAATAAGCTTAAAAATAGGTCCATTAAATCTAAACACACTCCCGAAAAATATTTCGTTTTGGAAAGTTTTTGAAAATATTAGCCGAACCAACAAAAAGTTCCCCGATTCGCTAAAATTTACGTACCGGTTAAAATAAAATTTTGCGGATAAAATATCCCCAAAAATCTCATTTTTTTGAAAAATACACTTAAAAACACCTTATATTAATTAATAAAAATAAATCATGTAATTAAAATAATTTTCCTGAAAAATCTCCGGTCTCCAATCCTCGTTCGGACGTGAAGTGCACCTAGAAACCTTAATGCATGAACTTATAAAATAATATGAAATAAATTTTAACATGCATGAATTATGCATAAATGCATAAAAATAATTAAACACAATTTACTGAAATAAACATGTAGTTAATGCTTTAAAAATTAATTAAAATGCCAAGGAAATTCAATAACTTGCATGCATGCCAACTTTTTAAATTATATTTACTAACATGCTAAATTACCATTTCTTAAATAAGTCTTTATTAACTTATCTCTATACTCCATCTCCAGTCCGGCCTCACTTATTTAACTGAAAAGGTGACAATTAACTACTACGTAAAATAAATAAATTTAAAGAAAAGAATTTAAATACTCATGCAATGAAAATCATTTTTATTTAAATATTAGAAATTATGCATGGCTTATACGTAGTCTAAGTTACGAGTTCTACACGTAACTTATATATAGATATGTTAGTTTATTGTACAATATATTGAGGTAATCGTTTTCTGAAACAATTTTCACAAAGAGTGAAAATCCAAATATTCCCATATATCAATTAGGAATTCTCGAGAGGTTACGAGTTTAATCTCAATAAGTGGGAATTTTTAGCTATGACAAATCTTTCACCGTCAGTTGTATTTAAAAAAGTAAAATTGAGTTTTTTTGAAAAGAAATATTATTATAAAAATAGAGCACGTGTTATATATACTTAGCTAAGAGACAAAGTAATTGAAAAGGACAGCAGAAGCTAGGACCACAACCCGAAGAAATTTAGGTAATATAACTTTAAAAACATTTAATATACTGATCCATTCGACCCACCACGTCTCACCCACCTTATCCATCACAAGAGGGACAGCTTGTCACGGGTGTGTTTGATACAAGTGGTGAGATAAATAAATGATTGATTATGTTATAGATAATAAGATTGATATATTATTAATCAAAAAATATGTGATACTATTAAGATTTTTTGGTTCAACATTTTGAATATGTGATTAGTTTTTAAATATTAATAAATTTACTAGTAACCTTGCTAAGTTTACTTATTTGTTGTACACATCTGGAAGCAATACATAATATTAGATGATGATAATAATAATAATAATAATGTTAATAATAAAGATTTTAATAATCTTTGAATTAATAAGTGTAAATATCATAAAATTAAATATAATAAAAATAAAAATATTATTGATAAGGATAACCAATATTAAAATTTAGTTTTTATTATTTTATTAAAATATATACAAATAAATTATTTTTTCAAAATAAAAATATATCTTTATATTTTTTAAAGTTTAAATCAAATTAAATAATAATGATATATATTAAATATCAGAATCGACATCTAACGTACAATACTCTAAAATAAACTTTTTATTTAATAAATAACTTAACACTCTAAGAAATAAGAGGAGAAAAATGTAGTTTGTTGAGTTTTGATTGTGTATCCCACTTGATTTGTTAGATTAATAATCAAATAGTTATTTGCAAAATTGGATCTTAAAAAAGGTCAAAATGACTATTAAAACATCTTAAAATTTTAACCAAACATTGGATAAGTGTTTAACTATTAATTTATCCTTATTTAATCTACTCAACCAAACACACTCTTTGTGTATAAATATTAATGAATGATATTTGTTTTCTAGTTTCACTGAGGTAGATTGCGGTGTTTCGATTTTATGTGTATCTATTGAGGATGTCCATTGTACTTGCATTTGTAACTCTTTTTACTTCTTTTAATGGAATTACTTCATTAAAAAAAATAAATAAATAATTAATGAATGATATTTCTTGTAGGATTTTTGTGTATAATAAATATCTATTTGGTGTAATAAATGTCTTTTTTTGGTTGAATAATCGAAACGTGTTATTTGAACTGACGTTCGGTTGAAAAAATTAGAGTTATACAATTACAAACGAGAGCCAGAAGCAATGGAGGTAATATGACTTTAAAAACATTTAATATACTGACATACCCAACCCACCACGTCTCACCCGCCCTATCCATGCCCATTTAACATCCCTCTCCATTGTGAGTGGGCATTACGCTCCTCTCTATTTTTTTTAGTTTTAGTAACTGGCGCGTGCGGCAGCCGCCCACGTGGGCCCCATGCGTTTTTTATTTTTTTGTTTTTTTCACGCGGGCTCCAAACGTAATAAATTTTTTAAAAATATTTTAAAATTTTCCTTTTTTTAACGGTTGGATCTTTTTTTTTTATTTTTTTAATGATAACCGTTGTAAATTTTCAACTTTCTAATTTTTTTAAATATTTAATTAATTCGAATTAAATTATTAAAAAATCCAAAAAATTTATAACGGATATTTAACGACTAGTTTCAATTCTCTTCTATAAAAATCCATAAATGTGTACACATATTTTCATTCCAACTCACTACACTCCAATTCTACTCTCTAATATTCTCCCATCAATTTTTTTTAAGTTCCAAAAATCTTATTTTCTATCCGAAATGGATGAAAATAATAAGGGATTTTTTACAAATTTCTTGAATTCTACAAACAATCCGCAAGAATATCCATCTTCCCAAAATCCACAAATTCCACCAAATTATCAATACTCACATCCATTTCCAAATATGACGTTTCCTCTCCAAAATCTTCAAAATTTCCAAGGTTTTGGAAATTCTATGAATCATTCGAATTATGCCTCTCGAGGTCCATATCAGCCGCTTCTAGCCGAATATTGGCAAAACATGAGTCATCCGTATTTCACGCCGTCGGTTGTTCATGGATATTGTACCTCACACACAAATGTTATGTCTTTCACATCTCCGATGTCGAATGAACCTGCAACTCCGAATTTTGTCCCGGAGACAACTTTCTGATCGTGAATCCCCAATTGAGGTGGTCAATTAAGAAAATCCGTTTCAAATGCTGACGGTTCAAGAAAGCGTTCAAGTTGGACAAATATTGAAGACGAGGTCTTAGCGAGAAGTTTTGTCACTATCAGCGATGATCCAAGCAATGATCAAAAGGCGGATGCTTTTTGGAGACGTGTTGCAAGCTACTACAATGAGAATCATCCCCCAGGTTCAAACACCAAAAGTGCAAATGTTATACGGTCACATTGGCACAATACAATCCAAAAGAAGGTATATCGATTCAACTCAAATTATAATAGTGTTTACAGTTCATATCGAAGTGGTCACAGTGACGAAGATATACTGAGGTTTGCGTACGAAAAATATTGATCCGAAAACAATGATGTTGCATTCAATCTCGAGCATGTGTGGAGAATTGTCAAAGACCTTCCAATGTTTACTCCACAGTCCGCTGATCACTATGTGGCCACAAAGAAGACGAAGACTTCAGAGTCGGGAGCAAGCAACACCTCCTCTAACCAAGAGGTGAGCATAGACCTGGATGATGAAGATACTCGTCCAATGGGACAAAAGGCAGCAAAAAGAAAGGAAAAAGACAGAGTAAAATCGACCATAGAAGATCTGGCAATAAACTAAAGCAATATTTTTGCAAAGTTCACTGAGTACACAAGCGTGAAGAAGTCCGAAGTCGATCTGAAACAAAAACAGCTCGAAGTAGAGGAGATTAAGGCAAAAGCTGCCTTGTCCAGATCTAAAGCTAAGAATCGACGCTTGAAATTGAAGGAGTATGAAATCTTGAACAAAGACACCTCGCAGATGACAGAGGAACAGCTTATCATACATGAATGTCTATGACAGGATATTAGGTCGAGATGGAATATCTAAACTATTTACTCGACATTCATTTTCTATTATAATTATTATTATATTTCCGAGTGATTGTAACTTTTAATTATTGTATTTCTCATTTCGATTAATGTGATTTTCAATTATTATCATCTTTGCAAAATTGTTATTGTCAAATATCCGTTGGAAAAACATTAATATTATTTTTTAAAATTAATAAAATTATTTTATTAAAAAGCAAGATTATTTTAAAAATTAGAATAATGATTTAAATGATGTAAAATATATTTAAAACATATTTATTTAAATGAGTTTTAATGTTAAAAAGAATGTGGGTAAAAGAGACATGTTGTTATAATGAGTATGTGACTGTGGACCCCATGATTTTTGATGAGTTGAACATCCACCCATTGTGGGTGCTCTCACAAGAGGACCAGCCTGGCATCTTTGGGTATAAATAATAATATTAACGAATGATATTTCTTATTGACAGTATCGTATTATATTTTGTGCTAACATTGTTCTAAAATTCAAATTTGACTCATATATCATTAAAAAAAACTCGATATATTCGTTCTAAAATTTTTATATTAATTTTAAAAAAATACACGAGTTTGTTGCCACTATCATATTATATATTGTGCTAACATTGTTTTTTGTGTTACCATGCTTATTCAATCTCTAACAATTTTGATTGTGCTTAGTGACTAAGAAGAGATATCTTAAATGTTTAAAATATTCTCGGGCTGACAAATTTATCTTTATTTTGTGCTGCTTTAAATTTTAGGTTAAATTGTCTATTTTTGTTGAAATTTAATTACTCAATTTATGTGTCTATGTGTTAAACCAATTGTTTACGTGACATTGGACTACTCCATAATTTTTGATATTATGTCAATATTTTTTAGTGTTACATAACATTTTCCATTGTCACTAGAGCTGTATTTAATTTTTTTAAAAAAAACTTATTAAAAACCATAAAAAGCTGGATTTTGTTTTTAACTTGATAAATTAAATTTTAATTTTTTATAACAAGAATACCTTTTAAAAAAAACCGATAATTTTTTTTTAAAAAAAATCATTTTACACAAACAACATGGGCATTTAATAAAAAATCATGTAGTTGCTTGGAGTTTTATCGTTGCTAGCTAATAAAATAGATGAAAAAAAGGAGAATTGTAGGTTTACAATCCCAGTGCATGCATGCAGGACCAAAGTTTACAGTGTATGGTGGAAATTCTATAATGGGTGATAATGGTTGATTTCATGTAAAGCCATGGAAATAAGGGACAAAAATTGTTTTTGATTCATTTTATCTAATATTTTCGTGGAAATATCTGAATCCAAACAAAAAATTTGAGGTTTATAAGTACATTTTGTTTTAAATTTAAATGTCCGAATGAACATCTTATATTAACACTCTCGTACGTTGTAGTATAACTTAACCTCTTATCCTATTTACCCAACCACCTTTATTGTGTGTGATTATTATCTTTTCTATTTTTTTTCGTCCAAATGAAAATAATTTTACTAAATAATAGTGGAATTATGTAATTTTCTTGATCGTATTTATTTTTTAAGTCAAATTTAAATTTTGTTCCTTGGTCTGGAAGGATTACGAGTGCCGGTGTGGGACTCGGACGGTGACAACCTCCGGGCAGGCACCAGTTACTTCATGCGGCCCGTCTTTCGCGACATGGGTGGCGGCGTAACGGCGAAGATCACAGAGGAATTCTGTGTATATATATGCTGTTGTCCAACAAAATTTGATACTGAAACGGGAGAACCACTGATATTCCTCCCTGACGGATATCAAGTGGGAGATGATGTCCATGAATCTACTGATTTAAACATCGGGCTTTTTTCTTAACTTCGTTTGTCGCCCGTCCGGTATATGGAAAGTGGATGATTACGATGGGTCCGCCAAACAGAACTTCATTATGCTAGTTGGATCTGTGGGGAACCCTGGGAATGAAACTATTAGCAACTGGTTCAAGATTGAGAAACACACAACTGGTGAGTACAAGATTGTTTTCTGCCCTAGTGTTTGTGATTTCTGTGCTGTGACATGCAGCGATGTTGGGACTTACGTTCAGAAGGGGCTGCGGCGCTTGGCTCTGAGTGAAGCCCATTTCCTAGTTCGGTTCCAGAAGATCAGATTCGACCACAAGAAATATTGTGGTTCGCCGTGTTGGAAATTGACTTTTTCATGTTCAAAATGCAGTGAAAGTTTTAAAAAATTTTATTTGACATTCAAATAATGTATTTGGATATTCGTATGGTTTGAACAAAAAAAAACATTCATATGGAGTTTATGAATATACATTGAGTTAATAAGTCACTTGGCACCAACTATTTCGGGATTGGCGGATATAGCTCTTGTAGTATTCCGATCCGTACGAACAATTTTCTTGAAACTTTTCTTCAATCTTCAATCAAGTCCACGACTGGAATATTTGTTCCTCCTCTAAATCGCACTAGAAAATTTTAAAAGAAATTTAACGTTGAGATCAAAAACAAGTTAACGGCTCAAAACCTAAATTTCTTTTGGAGTGGTAGAAAATTTAAAGAAATTTGAAGAGAGATTTTCGAAAATCACTATCTTGAAACTTTGATCTAGTTTCCTTAATTATAGGTTTAAGGCTCCTTAATTAAATAAAACATTAATGAGCTTAGTTCATTAATTTGACTAATCCAACTAATTTAATTAATTAATATTAATGTCCATTATGAATTTTAATTAATTAGCATATTGGACTTGTACTCCTGCAAGTTCATTATACATACTCTCATTACATTTAATTTAATCTCTTATAAACTCAACCTTTGAGTTTAATATTTTAAACTCTCAAGTTTTCATAAATTTTCCACAAACTAGAGAATTTTTGTCCCTAATGTACATCTTACACTCCGGCCAGAGATTTCATGTACTACTATTTCGTTAGATCACATAGGATATCCATAACCATAAGTGAGCGGTGAATTTCCGACTATAATGCACTGGCTCCTACACATGTCACAATTGCAGCCAACCTCGCCATCTTTTCACTGCGAGGTTGTAGTGCTGCGATGGTTGGTTGTGCTCTAGATTGCGATGGTGGTCATTAGTTACTGCATTGACCTTGTTTCAATTTCGGAATATGTTTTCTTTCAAGGCGTTCCCATGTGCTGATCTAAATTATATTCTGCACAGAGCATGTCAAAAATTATATCTAATCCCAAAACTAAAAAAATTAAACTAAAATAAAACAAAAAAAATTTGGGTTGCCTCCCAAAAGCACTTGATTTTTAGTCATCAGCTTGACCCTCAGAAGCACTCATCATAGAGCGGCTGATGTCCAAAGTAGGTGTCATATTACACCATATATGGGCCTTAGTTCCATATGCCCTCAAGTTTGGCTTGATATGTACAATGTAAGCTTGTCTCCTCAACAAAACTCCACATAGAATGGTAAACATAGGAAGAGAACATCGATATTTGCTCTTGGAGAACAAAATATTTTGAAATCGGTGTTAGAGAAAGACGAGAATCTTCTAGATGTGTGGGTGATATTACTATCGATGAGCTCAAATCGATAGTATCAGGAGGAGCACGTTCATCTCTCAACTTCATTGGTGGCTCATCTTCGTATGATATTTATTCCAAAATTCTTTCAGACCTAGGCTCAATAGCTTCCTCATTTAATGCATGCACTTGTTTACCATAACATTCAGTCGAGTTATGATTAATTCAAGACTATCTTCCTCATCGTTTTTATGTCGAAAGGTTGATTTGTAAAATCTGGATAGCTAATTTCTTGGAAGTATTAGTGGCTCCATCTCTGCAGCGAAAGATCTCAATACTGATGGTATTCAAATTTGGCCATATCATCTAGCAAATACATCACATTGTCTTCATCTCGACTAAGTAGAGAACTATCAGTTGTCAGTGTCCCATTAAATACCCATCTTTGTGTCATTGCATCCAAACCTTTAAGGAAAAATCGAATAAGAACATAGTTAGAAAAATCATGATTCCTGAATGTCGTTGCTAAATTATTGAATATCCCCCATGATGCGTATAATAACTCTTTGTTTTGTTGGACAAAACTTGTGAATACATGTCGATGGAACATCTCGAAATATTTCATAACAAAATTTTTTTCAAATTATTCATCTCTTGATAAATCAACTGTACGAGAAGAATGAGACATAAAAAAGAAAAGAAAAATAACAAAACTCGAAAAAAACAAACCTTCCATCGTTCCCCAGCAACGACGCCAAAATTTGGTGTGCTGTCGTTGAGTCACCAAACTTAAATTCATACTCTCTAAATAAATAGGGTCGAATCCACAGGGAACGAGTTCTTTCGAAGAAAAATAAATAACACGGGAGATTTGTTGGATAAGGACTAACTAAATAAAATGCTAAAACTAAAATTAGCAAACAAGGAAAAATAATTAATTTAAAGAGAATTAAATAATCAAAATGAGTATATTAAAAGAAGAAATTCAATCTTATCAATTTATGATTCAAGGGGTTTCCACAATTCAATTGTATCACTGCTCATCGGTTAACAAGTTATTCGTTTATGCAGTTCCAAGCAATTAACCTTATAATTATAGGGATAGTCGCTAAAATTCTCGTGTTCTTTAAATTTAATTGACCAAACCCTTCATCTAGTAAAAAAGTATCAACAATTAATTGGGCACGATAGCGTTCCATATTAATAAAAGATAACATTTTCATTTTGTGAAAACGGTTAATCCTGAAATCTAACAATCGAGATAGTTGCAATTGATAAATTTAATTTTGTCTATTTATTTAAACTAAATATGATATGATAGCACAACACCAAATCTAGCTCTACTCATATACCAATTGTTAATGACAATTATGAATTATTGAATTCATGAATAACATTAAAAATTATTTATCAAATTAAATTGTCAGATTAATCAACATACAACTTTCATTAAAATAAATCATAAACCAAACTTGAACAAAACAAGAATATTAAATTAAAGCGCAAAAACCTCAAAGTGATAAAGTTGAAATAGTAGAAATATCCATTGAATCATAAATAAAAACTTAGCCTAGAGTTCTTGAGAAGAGATGAAAAAATTTTACACGTTGAAGAGACATCGAAGTATAAAGATTGATCCAAAAACTAGAGTAAAACATAATAATACTATAAAGAGATTGGATCTATCAATAAGAAATATAGAGTTTTTATGGAATAAAACTCTATCAATTCTTTCCTTATCTCAATAATATTTTTATATCTCCAAAAGTCTTTAATGAATTAAATATCACAACTAGGACTCCTAAAATATGGAATTATCATTATAATTTTCGAGCTCTATATGATGCCACAAAGCGTGGTCACGCATTGTTCTAGGGTTTCTTCTGTTTTTGTTCTTATTTCACATCTTTATCTTAACAACTTCAAATGTGATAAAATCATTTTTTTAGCCCAGATTTGTTTCAAGATCTTAAAATTAACTTCATTCTACAATAAAATAACACAAAAATTTATCAATTAAACATGTCAGAAGTGAGAACAATGAGAAATTTGATAACAAAAATATGAACTCTTACGATCTGATGAAAAATCAAACATATGCTGCAACCTGGTAAATTGAAAACCCAATTTGATGTTTGATTTTGTATTGGATTTTCCAACATGAGCGATAATAGCTCGATCTCACAACAAATAGATCTGTGATTTATATGCTTAATTTCGTGTACACAGATGGTATTCATGTTGAGCAACCAAATTGTAGATGTTCTTGGAATTTGTTTTTGTTTAATTACTTTCAAATTCATGAATTTGGTGATAATATGTCTGTGAATTTGACAACTTATAAATAAGGTGTTTGAACATGCATGGTGTATGTACGTAGAAGTATTCTGTATTTTTAATATATTTATTGTCAAATCTACCATTTCCGATTTCTTCGTGATCACTTTTGTTTATGCTAGCGTTCTTACGCATGCATTGAGTGTTTGTACAGTTGGTTTATTTTATTTAGGATTTGTGATTTTTTTGTTATATTTTAATTATTATTTCGATCACAATTATACAACTATATTAAATACGTATTTCTTAATAGACAATATGTTAAAATTTTATTTTTTAAAAAGTAATATTAATTTGTATATTGTAATGTGTGAATATTTGAATTTATTGATAGGGGTATTTTCATAAAAATAAATTGATATCATAAAATAGATTTTTATAGAGTTTTACGAGCTTTGACCTCACTAATTGAATTTATGGATCTTAATAAGCTTTGGCTTTTGTGGACCTACATTTATTTTATGAGTCATAATAAAGGATCCAAATAAATAATTAATTGAAGATTGGACTCAATTTTGTGGAGTAGATGATTTAAATTGGGCTTAATAATGGATCACAATAAATCATTAAATAAAGATTGAGCTCGATTTGGGGTTAGATGATTGAGTTGGGTTATAACCCATCAAAATAGCAATCCAGGGATAAAATGTGTAACTCTCAAAAAATTAGTTTAGATTTAAATATTGGAAATTTTGTATTTTTAATTCGTCATATTTGTTTATTTGCAATTTTAGTTTTCTATATTGTCAATTTTCATTTTTAGTCCAAGATTTTTCATTTTTAGCAAATTTTAGCACTTTTTCATCGTGAATGTTGAGCTAATATTAGGAGTGCTCATCGGTTGGTTCCGTTCGGTTTTCGGTTTTTATCTCGATTTTTTCGATTTTCGGTTTTACAAATATATAATCCGCTATCCGAACCATTTTTCTTCGGTTCGGTTTTCTATCGAAATGGTTTGGTTATTTCGGTCGGTTATTTCGGTTTTTGATACAATTATTTAAATTAATAAGATAAATATATTATAAAATATACTATGTTATCTTTTTACATGATTTCTTAGTAAAACATTTAAATATAAAGTCTAAATGAATTACATAAACAACAATCAACTAAATATTATTCAAAATAATTTATCTTTAACTGATATCATCGCAAAAATATAGAATAAAAATAATATTATTAATTTAATGAAATTTTGGTTTTTTCAGTCGGTTTGGTTTTGACATATATAATCTGAAACTGAACCAAATAAATTTCGGTTTTAACATTTATATCCGAATTATAAAATTCGGTTTTCGGTTCAATTCAGTGTTTGGTTTTTTCGATTTGGATTTTCGAATTTTTCGATTTTATCCGAAGTTTGAACACCCCTAGCTGATATGGTACTGCACTCATCAGCAACATGATGGCTCTACGATAATGTTATATATGTCTCACATTAGACTAATTACAAAAAAATATATATATCATATTAAAATCGAAACTTGACAACATAGAGTATAAAAATCGCAAAGAAACAACAACCCAAATTAAAATTGTAATTTTTCCTAAAATACTTAAATTAGTATAGTAGCGGATTAATCTAAATTATTAATTAACAATAATTATTAAAATAAAATTAAAAAATTTTAGGAAATATTTTTGTGAGTTCATCATGCAAGCAAAAATATTGTAAAGGAAATAAACAAGTTAAAGGTTAATTAATATATATTTGAGATTAAAGGATATATTTGTAATCAAACACAATTAAAAGGCCAATTTCACAAGTTAATCTGGGCCAAAATAATTGATAAACTCTATGCGGAAGGCCATTTCAAACATCTTTGTTAAATTAAAGAGAAACATACCCTGATAGTCTTTAATTTAATTTTATATGTTGCACACTCATCGTGCACATTTTATGTAAGTATTGATGATATGACAATCATTTATTGGATGTAATGAAACATATCAAGATTTTTCACCCAACAGGTGAGTGACTTCTCATCGGTACTCACATAAATATACATGATGGTTTTGCAAAATACCAAAATTCTTCTTTTATATGGATTTATTAGTTATTTTTGTATATCAATATGACACCAAAATTTGGTATGGCAATGTAATACCAAGTTTCTTTTTATAGTTTTACCTTACTCTTTATAATATTTGTTAACTAATTTTACTGACGTGGATTTATTAGTAATTTTTGTATATTTTTTGATTTTTTCTCCAAATTATCTCTAATTAATCTAAGAGTATGTCTCTTGTGAGACGATCTCACGAATCTTTATCTGTGAGACGGGTCAACGCTACCGATATTCACAATACAAAATAATACTCTTAACATAAAAAATAATACTTTTTCATGAATGACCCAAATAAGATATCTGTCTCACAAAATACGATCCGTGAGATCGTCTCACACNTTAGAGAATATTAAAATATAGATTAAACAATTTTATAATTGAATTATTATGATCTGCTCCAGTCATTTGTCTCATACTCTGATTTAATTACTATAATATAATTTATTTAATAGTAGGGTCACTTGTACTAATTATTTCATCCAATATATATTTATTTTTATGAAGGAATAGCTTTTAAATAAGCATCAGTTTTTACCTATATATATTCTTCCAGTGCCACGTGTGTTTATTGATATTTTAGTTCAACTTATATTTAGCACATATATTTAAATAGAAAAAGAGCAGAAACTTGTGTGAAACGACCTCACGAATCGAAAACCTACTGTATGTCTTAGTTTCCTAGTACATGTTTTACAAACGGCGATGTGAGATCAGACATATCGACAAAGTCCAAGTCAATATTTTTAATAATATCACCATATTTTTCAGTGTCACATAATTTTTTTTCGACATTATATTTTAGTTTATTAAGATTGACATCACAAACAAAGAAAAAAGTTCCAACATAAAACATGTCTATTCTATTTTACTTTTGTAAATGATCTTGAAAAAACATTTCAACCACTAGCAATATTATAATTGACAAATTTTGAGTAAACGAATCGTGTCAAATATAAAAAAAAAAAATTTATGACTCCAAACGAAACTCGAATAGTTAAATTTTTTTTTACTCAAATTCGCCTCGAATTCCAACTCAACACAAAATACTCGAACATACTTATGAGCTATTATTGATCAAACTATAGTCCAAAAATAAAGATTAGAAATAATATTTTAATACATAATTATATCATTTTAATACAATATTAAAACTAACAAACTATTGAATAATATAATTAATGTCTCAATTCAGCTCAGGAAAAATTGAAAATATTTGAGTTTGGATCGTAATCAATAATTTCGAATACAAATCATCCATGGCAGAAAGAAATAATGCCAACTAATTGATTCTCTAACAAAAGAGTAGGTATTAAAGAGTAGGTATCTCGTCATACGATCTCACGAATCTTTATATGTGAGACGGGTCAACCCTACCGATATTCACAATAAAAAGTAATACTCTTAGCATAAAAAGTAATACTTTTTTATGAATGACCCAAATAAGAGACCCGTCTCACAAAATACGAAGTTTTTGTACTAACAAAAATATCTTATTACTATTTTTTTATTGATGTATGATTGCCATTGTTATTGTCATTTATGAAATTGGAAACCATAAATTCACCTTTTCTTGGCACCATGAATGAGCTATCAATCACCATGAAAAATCTCATCTCTTTCATCTCCCTGATAATATTCTTACACAGCAGTACTAAGTACAATATGATCGGTGCAGATTATGAGTTGTACGACACGGGCATGGAACATCTCCTGGCAGGCACACCTTACTACATTGTGCCGGTTCGGAGCGGCGGCGGCGGCGGCTTTTTTGCTTACGAAGTCAACGAAACCTGTTATGCTGTCCAACAGCCAATTGATGATTTGCCGAGTCGAGCAGTGATCTTCAACCCTGCCAGATCCGAAGACAGAGGCTGGATCTCTGCGAATACGGATTTAAACATCAAGTTCGAATATTTTTTTTACTGCGGCTCATCATCATCGGGTGTGCTTCAAGTGAATACGACCGACGAAGCCACGGGACAACACTTTATAACAGCAGGCGGGGTTGAAGGGAACCCCGGGTGTGGGACTATTACCAACTGGTTCCAGATTGAGAAACTTCCTTCTGATTATTCTTACAAGCTGATTTACTGCCCTTCTGTGTGCGACCTCGTTAATGTGACATGCAGAGATGTGGGGGCTTTCGACCAACCCGGGTTTGGATTCCCGCGTTTGTTTTTGTCTGATTACCCTCTCTGGGTTCGGTTTCATAAGGCACATCCATGCGGATCCAACAAACTCTGAAGATGAGTACAGTGAATTTCGATATATGTATTTTGATATGTTGTACATTCATCTCACTTCCGTTTCCACTAATGAAATATCAGTTAGATATATAGACAGAAGATGAGTACAGTGAATTATATATATATATATATATATATATGTGTGTGTGTGTGTGTGTGTGTGTGATTTTTTTTCTACTAACTTGTCTAATTTTTGTTTTTTATCGCATTAAGCTTTCAAATTTTGGTTTTTGGTTTACTATCTTTTTATTTCCAACTATTTTGGTCCAATATAATTAGGAACGTGACATGTGAAAAATCAGCAATTTTCAATGTCACGTTAGCGTTTATCAATATCATGTCAACATGTTAGGATCGGTGAAAATGTTTATTGGGTGTGAATAAACAACTCACAAAATTTTCTTATTTTTTTGAATAGCAATGATCTCAACTGGTGTTAGCAGTCGAAAATAGATCTCAATCTTCTAGGTTCTAATAAAGAATCAGTGGGGAAAGTGTCCAACCGGACTTAACGAACCAAAGTAAAATCAATAAACCACCGGTGGTAAATGAGCGAAGCAGCTGAAAATAAATAACAAATAGGTTGTTTGTGGAAGTTTGAAGTATGGATCTTTCTATCTCTCTCATTTTTCTTTTTCCATAAGGAATCCATTTTTTCAACACTTGTAAACATAAACTTCAATAGGAATTACACATTGCTTACTGAAACTCTCATCAACGACTTTTCTTACTAATAAAAATTTTGAAATGAAAGACTATTTCTCTTAGTTACAAACTCACATGAAATAAAATATGAAATTTGAAAAACTTGAGTAATACTTCAGAACATATGTTTTATAGATCAGATATATATGTCTTTATTCGTGTGTTTGAGAGTTTTTAGTAAAGCTTTTGAATCTCAGATAAGATAGATAAAAGATAGTAGATAATGTAAAGAGAGTTTGTTGAAACTCGAAATGGTCTTAAATAGATTATTTGCAATGTTCATATTTGAACGACTATAATTCAGTCGTACCATAGACATAACCAATTTAGTACAAGATGTCACGTGTAATTCAAATATTTTAAATTCGGTGAACCCTAAATAACTTATAACAGATCTGAAATATGCACGAGGGTTTGCTGGAATGTGCGCTAGGGGTCTTCTTAAATATGCGCTTCTGAACTTCATATTTGCTGAATTTTATTACTTTCATATTTTTTAAAAGTTTGAGACTCGTCGCCAAAACTTATAAATAATCAATAATTTCTCCGTTTTTAATGATGTCAAAATTCAAAATATAGAATTCAAATTCACTTTATGAATCATCTGCAATCAAATAGATACAGTTCAAGCTCAAAAATAATTGAAAGGTTCGGGTTCGGGTTCGGGTTCGGGTTCGAGTTTAGTACGTATATCCCTGGCTTTATTAGGCACCCTTTCTTCTTCACCTTGTCTGGCGTTTGAACTCTCCGTTCTTTCTCTTTTTTTGGCATCAACCTCCAAATGTATATTTAGATAATTCTGAAATCTGGACAGTGAAAGAAGCCTGCACATTATCGATTATCTCCGAGTGTTCTTGATCATTTTTTTTCTAATTGTACAAATTTCCTTTGAATTGCATAAAGGATTTTCGTAAGAAGACAAGATCATTCTGAATAAGCTCCATTTTGTCCAAGAATCCTCTTTCTGAATTTCTCAAAATTTGTTTGGCCATCAATGACACTGTATTTTGTCTCCTTAATCAGTAACTCATGAGTCTTCCCCAAATGTTCAATATCTGTTAATTTTCCTTCAATGGAGAGAATAGAGTACGATTCAGAAGAAGATACTGTTGATCTAGCAAACCTTTCCCGCACCTCCTGAACTCGAGCAGCTAAAGCCTATGGAGCATGGTCTGAAATGAATAACAGTAGCAATAGCATATTATCTGGACATCCTCTTCAATAACAGTAGCAATAGCATCAAATTCTTCAGAAGCAGAAGTAGGGAAAAAAACTGGAAAAACCAGCACACGAATCATCTCTGGAAGAGGGGCTTCTGAAAAGACAGGAATCTCAGCAGGAGGAGGAGGAGTCTGAAGCTAAGCCTCTGGAGGAAGGGCGGAACTGAAACTTTCTGAATCCTACGGAGGTTCATCCATAATATCATCAGTACACTTGGGAAATTGAATTTACCACATCATCCACAGTGGACAATGCAAGATCACTTACAGCTGAAAGTGAGAGTGCACAAGTTATGGGTCTCGGAATTTTTAGTGTTTACATTTAATGTTTTGTCATTTAAAAAAATTAATGTTACCTAAATCAAGATTTTGAGAAATTAAGAAGTTGTTTTTACAAAATAAGCTTTTAGATAATAATCCAATGAGTCTAACGATAAATTGTGTAACTGAAATCACTCGGTTAACTTTAAAATATTCAAAACTGAAAATCACTTGGTTAAATTTAAAATATTTATATGAGAATATCATGGTGCATTAGGATAAGAACAAATAAATTACTCAACTTTCGGATATTCTTGAACAGATTCTATCGTATGATTATAGTTAGGCAAAAACTTATGTGAGACGGTCTCACGGATCGTATTTTGTGAGACGGGTCTCTTATTTGGGTCATCCATGAAAAAGTATTACTTTTTATGCTAAGAGTATTACTTTTTATTGTGAATATCGGTAGAGTTGATCCGTCTCACAGATAAAGATTCGTGAGACCATCTCACAAGAGACCTACTCTTATAGTTATTAGTGTCACATCTTGTATCTTGATAGTTTATGTGATTCTCATTGCTGGTGTAAGGATTCCTACAAGTATTCCCATTACAAAGGCTATAATAAGTGAGAATATCATGAAGTTAATAATCTATAAAACGTGCCCATGTTGTTAAAAGTAGCTACTTATGGTTTTAACAATGAAATAAAAACATTAAGATTTTATTATAAGGTTCAAGATTTTATTTCAAAAAAAAAATTGTTTAAATTCGGCCGAACGAATGCGAAATGGACAAATTTAAAATACAAATTTAAAATTTATTGACCTTAATAAGATAATTTAGGAATAAATATGAGATATGGCATAATTTAGCAAAACCAAGTCAAATAGTCTAAATTTTAAGGAAAATGTAGCATGTGACATATTTTTCTTTAACCGTAGAAAAATTCCGATTTGGCTAGAATTAAGATACATAACAGTACTTGACATTGCATAGGATGGTCCTTTATTCGGATGTGGAATGTATGTGCAGTAGCTAAGTTACATTTTTGCCCTTTATACACTAAACTAATATATTACATAAAAGTAATGTAAAGGCACTAGTTTCTAATTTTTATTATTGAAATTGTAAAAATTATAAATTAATAGTGAGAAATAGAAGAATAATATTCCACAAATAAAGAATACATCTTCCAATCCAGGAGGGAGGCCGAACCATAAAAATTATCTACAATAGTTTCTAATGGACTGACATCATACAATATTTATGGAAAATTTTCCAATGCCAAAGTATTTAATCATTATAGAAAGCATTCGAGATGATTGAAACTGTGAATGAAATAAAATAAAGAAGAAACTGCTTGATTCATGTGTTTTTAGCCCATGTTTGAAGAGAGCTCAAGGAGGAAAATATCAAACAAAATGGTAAGTCACATATCATACATCCAAACAAATTTAGGTTGCCAGAAAATGAAAACTGAAGGAATGGCTACCTATTTCTTGTCCACAACCAACCGGCAAAATGCTCCAGAATTACTCTATACAAATACCCTTTCTGTTTCTTCAGTTTATTAACTCAGTCTACCTGGAAAAAGTAGGAGAACATTCAGTCGACAAAAACACGAGGTTGGACAACAACAAACTCTACTACATCACAAATGTGATGCATCTGAAACTTGAACATTCACAAAGCAGTTACATTACACATGCAGTAACGTATCACGATGGCAGGTCTGTGGTCAAGCATGCTTGCATTGCTCCTAACAGTAACAATCCTTATTGCAAAAACAGGTTAACCTGGCATTGTTTTACTAAGTACTAGTATTCTAATAACCAGTATTGATTTGCACAGCTCGATTCACATTTGGCCAAACAACCATTTCAAATGCCAAATCTGAGACTCATTCGTTGCCACCAACCATTTCAAATGCCAAATCTGAGACTCATTCGTCGCCACCAACGATAATGCCATCAGTTTCACACCAATTTAGCTGTGTGTTACGTAAGGACAGAGTAAAAAGAGAAGGTCATCAAGGGTAGTACTATTAATGCAATTTGGGGTCAGAAACATCCAGTGAACAAAAACTTTTAATGTATTCATAACTCGCATCCTCTGCAAATTAAATATAAATTTCAATTCCGTCATCCTTCAATATCCAGAAGACAGGATACCAAGGTACTGTGTCAGCACAGCTGCTGCCAGAACAAGATATCATAATTATAGAGTAATACAATGGCAGAAGCACTAATTTTCCTTTCCTCGTCCCCTGCACTAATTCTTTAAATGCAGGAAGCACGGATAAATCTGTGTGAGGTCGAAGCCTCCAAACAAAAGAATAGCCCGTATAAGATGTGATATATAACACATTCTCTACCCATTCTGTCAAAAACCATATATGCGTATGTTCCTGAATGTTAAGCTCTCATATGATTAAACTATAGCCAATTGCTTTAAGTTGTCATATAAACTGCCAAACTACCCAGTTCAACTCAAAATAGTCAACAGACTAACAAAAATTATTTGACATTATTTATATTCGAGAATCGACAATGGAGAAGAGCAATTACAACTATGAAAGATCGGTAAGCAAGCAAAACTCACACAAACGATGTAGCAAAAGCCATTGAATAAGATAAAGACTACAGAGAGGACGTAAAGCATGAACAAAACGAACGAAAAAGTTTGGAATTGACCTTGGATTATAGCAGTGAGAAGATAGTATTTTAATTTTTAAACAAGCACTAAATGATGTGAATTGTATAATTTAAGTCACCGTCTTCATCTAAATACACGATAGAGATTAATTAAGTTTATTACAAATAGGATGTCCCACATCAATGCCAAGCAGTTTAAGGTGAGTAATAGATGCCATTTAGGCGAACGAAGCCAGGATAACACGGTACAGGAGAAAATTATTTGATTCAAGTAAAAATTTTCTTGTAGCTGAAGCTGGACCCTGGAATGAGCCATAAGGAGGCAGGGGTTTAGCAAGATGTTGGAAACAAATTAATCACTTTCATTTCGCCGTGTATGTACGTCTGTCAGTCTGTGCATGAATGCATTCATCTTCAAACAGTTGATCATCCAGGACAGTAGGATACAAATAAAAATGATGATAGAGTCCCACGTACAAGTTATCAATGTTTTTTGCAATTAAGAATCTTTTACATTGGACAAAAACTTCAAAACTAACCACTATGGCACTATGATAGTGGTACTTGGTTGTTCATCAATATGCATTTCCTAACCGGCACAATTCACAAAATTATTTCACCACCAAACATTTTTAAGCCACAAAAGTGAGAATTGAACATGTTCGACCTGTTTCTTTAACACGAGATATGCCTCAATATCAGAAATGTAAATTTTGGAGTATTACTCGTAACAATAACATCTGCTTTCCTAGCGTTAAACATGCCAAGATCGTTATATTACTTTATTCATTACTCCTGTTGATAGGAAAAATCTTCTAATTTATGAATCCTTAACTCTCTTACACCCGATGTACCCAAAAGCCAAGACTAAGTGGTCAGTCCATGGCAACCAACAGCCCCATCACTGGGCCGATTGGCTGCACCTGGTTACCATCTTTATTCCAGATAAGTTGAAGCAACAAAATTAGAAAAACAAAACTTTCACAAATTTGTCTTAAAACATTCAAAAGATAATGCATTGCATTTATACAATAAAACATGATAAAAACAGCACATCACCTCAACACAGAAGTAAGGGAAAAAAAAGAACACTTAAATCACAGCAAGGACATACTTCAATCAAGGTCCTCCTCACTAGCCTGCCCTCTTCCTCCTCCTCCTCCTCCTCCTGAGTTAGGATTGGATGCTCCGCTGTTACTATTGTTGGTGTTGGTGTTGGTGTTGGTGTTCCCTCCATCGCTACTTCCAGCTCCTCCACCCCCGCTACCGCTTGTTTCTGCTGGTGAACCAAATCCTCTAAGAAGCCATGGGAACGATATCCTAAACCTCCTTTCCACTGTCCTTGGTGTCTGTGAATTAGCGTTATCGTCATCATAAATGCTCTCCAGACTTCCACCACCGGACCCCAAACCTATATTACTACTACTATCACTGTTCCTTCTACCATTATCATTCAACTGCCCTGTTTTCCGGTTCTCGTAATCTTGGTCATCAGTAGGTAACTCGTATCGACAAACCGGACAAGAGTTATGTAGCTCAAGCCAAGGCACTATACAATCCCTGTGGTAGATATGTTTGCAAGGCATCTGTTTAGCCAGCTCATTCAACTCAAAACTATCTTTACAAACAGCACATTGAGATGAATCCGATGCCAACATCTCATCGCTAATTTTAATATCCGGCAATCCCTCCATCGCAGATTTCGAAGCAGGAGGTGTCCCATAACGATTTGGATCATTCTCCGCAAGCTGCTGTATCAATTGCTCCAAACCAGGCCCCATGAAATAATCCCCCAAATTCGTTGGAAGCCTAAAGTCGACCGCTCCACCACCTGTTCCACCTCCTCCAGGCGTTTCAAACACAAGCTGAATATTTGCCCCCCTCGCCTCTAAATTATTGATGTAATTATTCAGAAAAGCATATGGATTAAATTCGTTGGGGGATCGGTCTCCGAAAAGCGCAGACAGATCGTCAAATGCTTCCAATCCGCCTCTGCCGGAGGAAGAGGAGAAGATAAAGGGGAAAGGAGGTAAACTCTCCTCGAAAAAGCGGTTAGGGCCGACGTTATTAGTGTTTGATGGAGGCGCGGTGTCCGATTCCTCCAAAAACCCACCTTGACAGATCGGGCAAACCAGCTCCCCATCTGGCGACGGTTCAGGCGTGATGCTGACTTGCCGCTCGCATTGGTAGCAGAAATACAGCTGCGGAGCGGCGACGGCGTCGGCGATTGTTCCCGGCGAAGACATAATAATCCTGGATCCCGCGAGTATCTAGATGAAGCTATGCCTTCCGATTCTGACAGAGAAAAATGGATTTCGCGGATTGGGAAGAATTTGGGAAGACGAATTCGGGCGGAGGAAAATGGAAGACCAAAGAAAGACGTACAGTGCAGTGGTGGCGCTGATTAGAAGATTATTATGTTCTGTTGATCGCATTCTAGTGTATTACGATTACAACCAAAAACGTTTAATCTTATAAAGTCGCTACTTTCTGCTAAAATTTAGTCAGATCTCAAATGAGGTAAATTGGCCATCATTATCTTAATTGATGAATATTTTGGAATCAAGTTTTAGCAATCTAATAAATGTGTAATTTTTATTATATTGTAGGATAGAACTTTTTTGTTTAATTTAAATTATAGTTTATAATAATGATGTAATTCAAATATTTTAAATTTTACCATTATTATATTACCTAAAATGTCGCGTTTCGATTAGAACAATTACTACATCATAACATATATTAATTAAGATTATCTCAATATTGAATGAATTGATGGTGTTTGACTTAAAAATGAAGATTTGCTTTAAATTAGAGGAAAAAAATTGTAATGATCTTTGATCACGTTAAAAAATTAGTGATTTTTATATCATAAAAATTCTTATAAGACTGTCTCGTGGATCAATTTTGTTAAACGGTCTAATCTTATCCAATCAACAAAAAGTCTTACTCGTTATGTCAAAATTATTACTTTTAAATGTAATTATAGATCAGGTTAACATGTCTCAAGGATATAAAACAATGAGAACGTATTATCTACTCTTTTTAGATAATTTGTTAATTTAAAGTTTTTTTTAAACGAGGATTATTGAAATATGAGAAGGACGTTGATTTATTTCCATGATCTTGAAACCTTCCAAAGGGACGAAATAGTGATCTCAAAACATGAATAAAGAGGATTTTAAAGAAAATATGAATTAAGAAGTGAAAGAAATATTTCTTCTAATGTATCACAATATCTGAAATTCATATATTTAAAATTATGTACTTCGATGAAAATGAATGTCCAATTTAAATTTTTAATACATTGATTCAAAATATATTATTTGGATGAATAATTAAAAAATTCAAATTCTAAAAGAATATTTAGTTATTATACACGTATTTGAAATCAAAACAAATATATATGTAATAAAATAATCACGTTCAATTCAATACATTTTATTTACTCAATCCGGAAAAATACATCTTCAATTATCCAAATTGAAGTTTGAAAAAAAAAATTATTTTAATTAAAAATACGAAAAAAAAAATTAAAATTGTTAAATTATGTATCATTCAAGATTTGAAATTATTGTATTTTTCAGTTAATTTTAAACGNTCAAACATATCATGTCGGAATCTATTTTCAAATCGATTCCCTTCAGTTTGATGTCTGTTCACCCAAATACAATATCAAAACATTCGAATTGGGACAATAATCGTGATGTTTAGAATCATACAGAACAGGATCATACAAACGAACAAAGATGACCTCGTAAAAGTAGTTATTAACATTTGATAACACGGGAAAGCCTCTCGAAAAAGATGTTGCACATGCTTGTGCTGAACATCAGCATCTCCCTCATCCACTCTGGTGCCACTTTTTCAAACGTCCCTAACGACAGCACCCGGTATACGAGTTCTGCTTCTCCGTGCGTGTTAGGTACCCATGTCAAACTGAAAGAATAACCTGCTAGAGAAAATTCTACTGAGTCGGGTAAAAGAATCTGCTATTTGTCATGTAAATTTGACCACAATAATCCTAGTATATAGCCCAGCATAATTGAAGATTACCACTTGATTGGTGCAGCGCCTGTATGCATGGTCTACTACTTTGTTTATGAGGGGAGAATTTCATGCCATGTACTGACTCGACAAGGCATTGAAACAGGCAGTAAACAGCATTACTGTCTGTGGCATCACCACCCACCATCAAAATAGCAAGTAAATTTCAAGGTTACCGGACAATGTCGAGATAAGCGATATGTTTGCCTTTTGGAACATACCTGGACTGTTGATCTTCATTTGACAAGCACGCTAGATCATTAACATAATAATAGTTAGGCTAAAGTAGAAAGACGCACTTCTAGTAAACTAAATGCAATGTACATACCTGTTGGATGCTCAGAGGAGCACAATCTGTCGGACGCCCATGCTCCCCATCAACATGAGCATTGGCTGTGCCTTCAGTTATACGCTCAAGTTTACGTTTTTTTGCTGATCTAAGTACATACTTACTAGATGTTCCTTCAGCTGCAGAATCTTGATGTGAAGTTAGCTGCTCGCTTTCAATTTCCTGATTCACAGGACAGTTTGAGCATTCTTGTAATTCAAGCTTCCAAAGCTTTGAAATTTCTTTGGAGAGTTCCTTGTCTACAATCTCATGAAACACAAATTATTTAGAACTGACACAAGGCAAGTGTCTTGAGGAACTTTCTGAAATAACAAGTAACAATAGAATGCAAGGGTACCATAAAGAGTTTTTTTAAGCTCATGTGATGAGTATTTTAACCAAGTGACAAGAGTGCTAATATGAAGAGTATTCTACCCGAGTAACAAGGCCGATAACAAAAGATAACTCATCTTTATGAACCAAAAATTGGTTGTGATAATGATGAATCAAGGCCTTATTTACCTACGGTTTTGGAATATCCAAGCATATTCAGATTAAAAGACAGTTTCCACTTTCCAGGGTTAGTAACAGTATAATTGGGTTCTGTGAGAAAATGTTCACTACTTCAGAGTTCAGTCAGCAGTTAAACAGAAGTTTTCAAAGTCTACACTATGATGCAAAGATAGCAACTGTTGAACTTTTAACTTAGGAAAGAAGTACAGAAAGTTCATGGTCACAACTATAGCATTCATGACTTGAAAGAGAATGACGATGTATCCTTACTTTTCTGATTTTCTTCCATCAAAAGCTTTTGGCACTGAATATGTTGTTCATCACTAGAAGATCTGCCAAAATATGTGCAAAAATGAAACGAGATCTGGTAATACACTAATACTTAAAGATTACCACATGGTAATGAATAAATGCATGCCTTGTATCAGCCAGTCCACTTTTCAAGTCGTCTACTTGACCACGTAGGTTGTGGTTTTCACTTTTCAAGTCGTCTATTTGTTCATGTAGCTTGTCGTTTTCACTTTTCAAGTATTCTATCATTTCATCCGCAGCTACATTTAAGAGAAGTATTGAACACATGAGAAAAATCATAACTCCTGAGTAATTATAAAGAGCACGCATTAACATAAAATAATGGAGGATGCATGTACGGTTTTTAAACTATGAAATGACCAACAAGAAGCTAAACAGCAAAGAAAAGAGAACAAAAAAGGGGAAAAAGAAAGAGAGTAAGTTGATGTTATACCAGCTACATAATTCATGAATTTTAGTTCTTGCTCGCGATTTAGCTTGTCTAGTGGGGATTGTTTTTCTTTCTGACAAAATAAGAAAGAAATAGCTCAAATATAACAATAAAACTAAATTCCATACAATCGTACATATAGAATGTTAAGACATTACAATAAATGAAATGGTGTATAAATGAAATAAAGTAAATGGGAAACAAAATTAGCCAAGCAGCTGGTTCAGCAACCAAGTACAACAGTGTTGAGAGCTGCACCGATAGAGCTAGCCTTCTCTCAAAAGATCAGCAGAGAGGCATGAAATTAGTACTGATGTGGTAGTTCTCGAGCACAAGAAATAACTCCGAATGACTCGTAGGTAACACAGTATACTCTAGACTTTAACTCCAATTCAGGAGAGACAAATGCTAAGGTTGTTCTGACCGAACCCTATTCGGGAGGGACAGAGTTCTGATTTTGATTTGTAAAAACAGAATAGATACTTTTGAGACCAGGAAAATTCATAATTTCCCTAATACAAATTCCCCATCTCGCTCAGGTGCTTTGAAAATCAATGACAAACCGCTTCCATGGCACATTTAAAACCAAAAACAATTGAGCACAAGTTGTTGCTTGAGATGAACAAAATATGTGCCTGAATATTATCACTTTGAACAAACAACGACTAAAGAAACAGCGATGTCAGTAATAAGCTAAAATGACAAGAGAATATGGAAGAAAATTTTTCAAAATCCGGATGTTTCGACGACAAGCTTCCTATTCCAAATACAGGTCATCAAGACCTCACTACTCCACCGCCAGATGAAAGGTCACTCACATGAATTTCTAATCATACCCAATCACGAAAATAAATGGTTCAAATATGTCCCTTATTTGTTCCTCAACTCAATTTCAAATGATTCCTATAGTTACTTACTCAAGCCACCATTTTCCTTCGCAATAGTCCAAATATCTCCAACACACAAAGTACATAGTGGTAGAAAGAGAGACCTTGAGCTTGGAGTATTTGCTGTAGAGCTTTGCATAAATAGCCTCCATCTAAAATCAACATAAACAACAAAGCAAAAAAACAAGTAAATTCAGCAAAAACAAAAACTTTCATCAAATCCGTTCCGAAGCAAAAATGAACATTCTGTATCCCCTGAATCAAATCCTTTCAGATTATTAGGTATTGACAGGAAAAAAATCTAGAGTATTTTGGTCGAACATCTTACTGGCATGGGCCGAACCCGCAGATTAGATGAAACACAAGAAAAATGGAGCTGCGGGAAGCTAGGGAGAAAGAGGCGAAGGAGAGAGATACCTGAAAATTGCAGTCTCCGTTTCGGAATCGATGAAATTGAAATCTGACGGGATCTGTTCAAGTTTTGAAATTTTTGAATATATATATCGGTTTTCTTTAATTATATAATAATAATAATAATAATAATAATAATAATAATAATAATAATAATAATAATAATAATAA
>NC_133323.1:6797176-6817839 GCF_012295235.1 Primulina huaijiensis | reverse complement strand
ATATATTTGTAAAAAAAAAAAAAAAAAACTAAAATTTTATGTACCTACTAAACCTTGAGATATTTATTGTTTTATATTTACAAAAGATGGCAGATTTTAAAAATATTAAATTATTAATTGTTTTCTAAAATAAAATTTTTAGTCGTTGATGTACAAAAATTTTGTATTAAAATTTTTTTAGATAAATCAAGATTTTGTAATTTAAAGAAAGTATATGTAAAGATAAATTTATCTAGCAATTGTCTAATTAGATGAAGCTGAGTGTTATTAATACTTTTTGGAGAGTGAATAAAACTCTCTAATTATTATTATTAAGAGAAAATATAATTATTTGGTTTTATATGTATGTCGTTTTGTGATTTTTGTTCTTTATGTCATTAAATTTCAATCTTAGTAACGTATTTTCCCATTTTTAATAATTTATACATCTTTTAATTATAATTTTGATATAAAAATACATATCACTGTTTCGATGGTTTCACGCTAGATTGACAGACACAAAATTGCCTTCCATGTTTATACCTGCAACCCACTTGGACCTAGAAGATTTCTTACATCTTATTACAATTTTGACAAGTGAAACATCACATCCTAGTTAATAATTACGTATCAAAGATTAAGAATTTGAACAATTAGTAAGACGAAGGATCTTTGTTCCAAGACAAGTATGCTGGATCCCCTAAAGGCCTGCACAGATCACCAAAACTAAATATAATTAGCTTCACTTCAATTCATTGACCCAAACTCTTAAACTTTAACTGAATCTGCACATTAACTAGACACCTTGGCCTGAGGAGATACACAAGGATGAAAGCTGTAGCAAGAAACAGGCATATCCCACCAACTGTGATGTAAATTTTTCCCAAGAAATCGTTCTTTCCGCCGATCCAAGTTGTTGTAGATATCACTAAATTCTTTTTCCCATCGAAAGAATAGGTGTTGTAGTTATTTTCTATCACTACTGTTATCTTGTCATTGGCTTCGAGATCAGTCTCGATCCTCCCGTAGAGTTTCCGAAAATTGGGCAATGCTGCTGTTCGCATCCAAACAAGAAGATCTTCTTGTTCACTCAACTGCAGATAAGATAGGAAAATATGGGCATATAGATAAAGATAGGAGGAGGTAAGGGGGGAAAGTTCTCACTTAAAGTTAAAAAACATGATTTAACTTTTTAAAAATAAATCAAATTTGCCTCCCTTTCATCCCCTCTCTCCATTGAATCACTGGAATCGCCAATAAGTATGAGGTGAAGTTGGACTAACGGGTATGCTCTCGTTGAGTTTTGCTCCCCCAATAAGGCCTCGAGTTTGGAAGTTTTTCGGATATACATTGGATCCGAATTTATGGGTTCTGTCGCTTTTCCATGCGATGTCTTTCTTGTTGATTGGTATGGCATTCCCATTTATTGAAATGGCGTATGTGTCATTGAATAAACTCCATGCCACTAGACCACAAGGAACAATGGGCTTGCGATCATCACTGAAAGCTTCTGGCTCACATGTCTTTGTCTTTTGCTCATATTCTGGGCTCTTGTACTGCTCATCGCTTCTACTTTTTACATATCTGCATCAACAATAGGAAATTTAACTCGAAAGGAGAGTTAAAATAGTTGAAATAAATGAAACAAACAACTTTACGAACCGGCGATGGTTCTGATAGAAATCATCCAGCTGATAGTACACAAAAATTGGCTGCTTCATCTTCTTTGGAACCTGGAGACAATTGACGATTCAAGCACTTAATTCAACCAGAGAATAACAGAACAAAAAGGGATTAAAAAGGCTATTAAAGCACAAAAATGAGGCTAACAATCAAGGTCCTGGTACAGGTTTTGTTCGTTCTGGCATCCTGGATATGTCCAATCCTCTCGAGATGTGCAGCTTCATCATCATTGACATTTGAAGAAATGCAAATCTCATCGTATCTGTCTACAATTTCGACAACCTACAAATATGTTAAACAAACAAATAGTCAGCCATAGGCATCAAATATATCTGAAAATTGTCACCAAGAATCAGGATGACCTCTATAACGAAATATGTTTGAAATTCTATGCCCAACTTTTCAAAACTTCTAGTCTCATCACCAAAAATCTATAGAATCACCATTCAAGCTGATTCATACTACAATAATCATCACCATTCTATATGACAGAGAGACCAACAGATTTGTATGCATGACTTTCCCATTTAACTTACTCACGATATCAGTAGCAAACCAACATGAAATCGAATAGGGCGGCTCGATTCTAGTTGAACTAGATTTAGACTAAAATTACAGTAGATTAGGACAGGACCAGAAGGAACAGCTGCATCACAAAAACTAAGCGGAAATCAAAATCCTGGTTCCGTCCCTACTCAATATTGAAGTATAGCAGTCAATTTAAGATATAAATAGAATATTTACGCCATCAGATGCGGACAAAGAGGAGAGGCCGATTGGAATAAAGGTAATGCCAATAAAGATGAAAGTTGATATAACCTGAATCGAATAAAAAGATACAACAATTAGCTAATTAATCAACAATTTTAATGGAAATGCATAAGAAGACAATAAACTTAGATAAAGTACTGAAAATCTTACCAGTCCTGGAGTTAGAATCGGCTTGCATGCAGGAAGTTCTTGCTGGGTAAACCTAGAATCTGAAAAAAAAAAATGGAATTTTAAAAAAATCGCAGATAAATTCAAGAAAAAAAATTAGTAAATAGATTATCAAAATCCCACATAAAATACAACGCACGGATTATAAAATTCCATTCTAAAAAATGAAAAACAAATAAATTTACATCTAGGTTTCTTGGATTTCTTGGAAGATGATTGGGAGGCTCCTTCTCCAGAGCTCATCGCGCAAATTATAAACAAACAGAAATCACCCTTTTATGCAATCGGTTATAAAATGCGCATAACTCTTCTAAATTGTGTGATTTCGGGAAGGGAAGGAAAATTTCCAGCATCTGATTGCATGGATTACGCTTCAGTTTCCTTTATCGTTTCGTTTCATTTTTCAATTTTTCAAGTAGAGATATTTTTGAAATTAAAGTATTTAATCCGAAAATAAAAGGTCGTTGGAGAATGAAACGCGGGTGATAACTGAAAATCTGAAAATATTCTTTTAAAAAAAACTGAAAATATGTTTTTTTTAAAAAAAATCTGTAAATATATATTTTTATTGGCTTTTGTGATATAAATTAATAAAGAAATGTATGTTAAGTGATATTGTGATTCAATGGTGGGAATTTTTTTGGCAATACTTATTTTTATTTTATGTATTATATAATAATAATCTATACTTCTCCTGGCTAAAAAAATTATGAATTTTAGCAAATTTATTTGAAACACAAATCTAAAATTTGGAACCATGCATCAAATCAATAATTAAAGAACTAGTCATAATTTTTGAATATACCAAAAACAACGTATACAAGCACCATTTGGGACGACTGATAAAGTTTGATATATTTGTTTCATCTCGCATTTGACTCGATTCTTATAGCAGTTAGAGTTAAAAATAATTATATTACTTATATCTTTCGAATCATTTCTCTTATTTTAAGATCTTTCAAAGCGTTGGCTGCGTTGCAAATATGTAATCCAGAATTAATTCTGAAGATATTATGTTGCACTTGTGCTACTCAATCACCTATCCCCAAGTGTGTATATTTCTAGCTGTACAATCTAGTTTTGGAAGGGCATATGAAATACACGATCCACGTAAAACCATTAACAAACAGATTAGGGGACTTATAACATGCATCGTCATATACCTATTAATCATCTAAACAAAGAATAATTTATTTTTTAGAGGGACTCGTATATCAAATTACGTGAGACGAATCAATCCGATTTATACTTAAAATAAAAATTAATATTTTTTTTTCGTAAGATCGTCTCATGTGAGTTTTTGTGCAAAATAAAATACAACGTGTATTATATCCTATTAATTATTTGTCTATTTCATTTATACTCAATTTTCTTAATCCATTTGGTACACAAATTCCTCTCATAAAATTAAAGGAAATTGAGAAAGTGAATACCATCTCTCAATTATAGGATTTTTAACGGGAAAATAAACTCTAGATTCATATGCATATTTGGACGGTCTTATCCTGCCATGTATGTCTTTTTATCTTTATCTTATAAATAAAAAAAAGGGGAGACTACTCTTAATACATAAAAAGATGTTACGCTTTTCAAGATCGACAGGTCAACATGATATTGTCACGAATGATCTTCTAATAATACAATGATTTAATCATTTACTTCGTTGTTTTCAACGGTGACAATTAACAAACGATGTCACGCATAGAACTTTGACTATTAGTATTTACTATGTTTGATTAATTTAAGTAATTTTTTTTCAAGAATGTTAATATATATAATTTTGATATGTTATTCAACAATTGTACTATTTTTGCGATCGCTAATAATGTCGTACTCATATATTAAATGTGTTTGAATCATATCAAAATTTTATATATCTCATTGACAAATTTGGTATATTTCATGTCAAATCTACGTCGCCGTAAACAAAGAGACCAAAATTACTATTTTCCCAAACGTAAATCGAGTCGAACTAGGTTGAAATAGGTACGATACACCCCAACCCCATATTAATCTTCAAGAATGTCTGAGGCCTACGAGAGGGTGCGGGGCGGAAGGCTCGCCTTCAAAGGGGGCGAACTCGCCACCCGAGACAAAGCCATAGACAAGAAGAAAAAGAAGAAGAAGAACGACAAGAAGAGTCTGGTCGACGACTCAGTATCGTCTGATGACCCGAATTTGAATGTCTTGGATCCGGGTCCCGATGCGGGGGAGGTTTACACCATAGACGCGGCGAAGAAGATGAAGTACGATGAACTGTTCCCCGTCGAATGTAAGAAATTCGGGTACGACCCTAATGCCAAATCCAAGTCCGTTGAGGAGGCCCTCGACGATCGCGTGAAGAAGAAGGCCGACCGCTATTGTAAATGAGTGGAAACATTCTCCCTTTGATGTGGCAGCTTTTTTCGATCTTTTCGATAGGTTACGTTAAAGCACTTTTAGGGTTTTTGTTATTTTCTTCCGGTAAAGATTGCGGTTTTTTTTTGTTAGGGTTCAGTTGGTCTGATAGTGAATATTTACCCCATGAGAATGTAAAATTGAGTTACTCTGCATTTCATGTTTGATTTCTGTTTCTTGCTTAGATTTTCAAAGAAACTCGTAGTTTTATTGTAACCTAACATAGATTTTTGTCTCTTGTTGTTGAAGTATTTTCCTTTATGGTTTACATTTTCTTTAGTTTTGGACATCAATGCTAATTGAGTCGTATTTCTTGTTTGATCGATGCCTTTGGACAAAAAAGAGTTGTGCTTTAGCTTTTAGCTTGGCAATCATAGTATGATCTTGTATCTACAGGATGGAAAATCAGCTGATCAAATCAAATTAAATAATTGTGTGTGAATCTGAGTGTGGACTTGAAAGTTATGGGGATAGAAAATGTCATGGAGCTTTTAGTTAATTGTTTGGGCCGTATAGCTTTACAGAGAGTTCAAGCTAGCATTTATTTATCATTTCAGATTGATATGAATTTCAGTAATGTACTTTAAATTTGTTCTTTAGCAAGCCATTCAGGACTTTGAGAATTGATGTTAGATATTGTGTGCTGATTTGGAACTCACTCTGGCTACTGGGACTGAAATTCTACTTATTGCTTTTTACAGGGGGCGAAAAAGAGTGCAAAAAGTCTTTTGAGAGTGCTCTGACTGATGATCTCAAAGGCTGTGATCTAGAAGCTTGTATTTCCTTGTATGTCCTAGGGTGTTGTAACCTTAAGTTTTGCTTCTGAATCATTTCTCGGTGGTTTGGTTAGTTTTATGAGGTATATCTGGTGCTGTTAGATTGAAAAATGTAGTGTTTACTTGAAGTGATTCATTTTATTGCGCTGCAACACGCTTGTATTGAAATTAGGGTCAATTAGCTGCAGGTCTTTTTATAAAGTAGGATTTATAACGCTTGATCCTGTGGAATTTTCAAGACTTTGAGGTAGTGATATATTAATTATCACTTAAAAGTGTCTATAATCGTTGACAGTTCTCGACACACTTGATCCATACTCATCCTCTCCCTTGGAAGTTCAGCTAAACATGTTACCCAATTAAAGCATATGGATCAAGCACCTCATTTGTCTAGTTGTTAGATTACTTACTCCTCCATCCTGTGTTAGTCATTCATGTTGCTTCTGCACGCAAAGCTGTGTTGTCCGAAATGTACATATGCCCTTTTGGTATTGTCATCTGTACAAATTGGCGTGGATTCAATCAAATTCTCTTGAAATGAACTGTCCGTGGGCCTTTTCCAGTGAAAATCTCCAGCAAGATGATCCCAAAACTGTAAACATCTCCCAGAAATGACGCCTGCTCCGTGATGCCATACTTTGCAAGGCAATTTGATTTGCATATTTAAACTCAGCTGACTGCTATAATATATCGTTACATGAAATAGTTCTTTCATTGGGTGATCCTTCTTCTTTAGAATTGACTTCTATTTAGAATTGTATCGTTGCTTATGTACTTTGAGTCTTTTTAAGTGTATGAATTACTATTGCATTTTCATTTCACTGGTTGTATCATTGATATAAAACGCCTCATTGTTCACATAACAGAGAGGAAGGAATTTGTCCCAACTTTTTATGGCCTTTTACTCCCCCTCTCTTGGTTTTTTGAAATAAAGCAGACTCGATGTTGCCTCTCTCATTCACGTATTCTGTTCGATATCTGTTGCACCAAGTTCTTGAGCCGCGGAACAACAAAATTATCAAAAATTAGCCTCAGTTAGTCTATATATCCGGCGCTTTTTACTTTGCTCAGTGGTATAATTCCTCTGTACAAAATGTAGCATGTAATAATAGAACCTAACTCAAAAATCTAGTCAACATTCTTTGCAGCTATTCGAAGCCAGTTCGGTCATGTTAAACATTGAAAAGTTCCAAAGATTGAAGGTTTCCGATAATAACTGTACCTCTATGTATTCCCTCATATTGTTTGATATTTAACAGAATCTTGATCAAGCTGTCACGCCCCGAGACGGGGTTCGGTTGACACCGGCGTTGCTCTCAAATTTACATTCGAAAAAACAAGCCTCAGAAGTACAGAATTCAGAAACCAGTCTTTTATTCATAATACTGAATATTCAATGTCTGATACAACTACATTAATAACGTTTTACAGCGGAAATTTAAAACCAGAAATACAATGTCTGAACAGATGCAGCGGAATATAAAATATAAATAAGAACTGAGAACAACGATCTTCATCACCAGCCCCAAAATTGAATCTGCTCTTCTTCTTCTAACTTTTCTTCCTCGTTCTTATCTGAGATGGGTTTGGTGGGTGAATGATATGGTTGTCACTCAGTAAGCAGGGGCGGGAATAACTCCCAGTTTTCGAAATCCCATTTTACAGAAACAGTAACACAATAACATATAGAAAATTCTTATTTCGGAACAGAAGTCAGAATTCAGAAATCACAAGTTTCAGAACAGAAATCAGAAATAGTAAGCACTGAGCACGTTAGTGAATTTCATGGCTAAACTGATATCAGTCCCCTATATGTTCTCTCCTCTAAGGGGTGAGGCCAGAATCAGAATCAGAATTCAGAAATGTTCAGAATATATATTCCTACCATTAGTTCACTAGGGAGTTTCAGTGCTTCAAAATCAGATATCATAAATCAATATAAAATATGCTTTAAAACAAATATTATCAAATTGATTTCAAGATATTTATACATAAGCCCACTTACAGTAATTTGCTAGAGTTCGGTTGAAGTCTACTGGAAATCTGGTTGTTCTCGCTACTGGATTTTACAGCTCAACAAGGCACTCTCTTAGCTCGAAAATTTAAGTAATACTCTCAAGATTTGTGTAACACCAAATCAGAGACTTGAGGGTGTTATTTATAGGCCAAAATCTGACTGTTAGCCTCCCTATTAATGACCATAATCTGCCATTAACAGCCTTTATTCCGTGTTAATGCTTCAGTTACAAGTCTAAGCTGAATCAGTAACTGTCTGCTGGAATTCGCTCTTCTGCTGCTGGATTCTATTCTGCTGGAAAAATACCAACTTCTGAAATAATAGCTTCTGCTGGAAATCCGTCTGCCGGAAAATATCATCTTCTGAATTATTGCCTGCTGCTGGAATTGTTAGCTTCTGCTGAAATTTTCCATTGCTATTGAATATGGCTAGTTGCTGCGAGAATGCTAGCTGCTGGAAATTCGGGTTCTCACATCCCTCCCTCCTTATGAGAAGTTTCGCCCTCGAAACTTGGTTATACATGATTCTCAAAAAGATGAGGGTATTGTGCTCGCATATTTTCTTCCAATTCCCAAGTAGCTTCTCTTTCAGTGTGATTGGACCATTGTACTTTGACATATGGAATAGTTCGTCGTCTCAGTACTTGGTCTTTGAAATCCACAATTCGAATCGGAATTTCTTCATACTTCAGCTCTTCATTTAGATTTCTTTCTACCAGAAGTGGTCCAGCTTCCAGAATGTGACTTGGATCAGAAATATACCTCCTCAGCTGCGAGACGTGGAATACATTGTGAATTCTGGCCATGTCGGGTGGAAGTGTTAATCTATAAGCAAGAGTTCCCACTTTCTCAAGAATTTCAAATGGTCCGACTTATCTGGGATTCAGTTTCCCAGCCTTATTGAATCGGATTACACCCTTCATGGGTGATACTTTCACATAAGCTTTTTCTCCAGCTTCAAATTCTACGGGTTTTCTTTTCAGGTTAGCCCAACTTTTCTGTCGATCTTGTGCAGCTTTTAGTCGCTCTTTGATCATAGCGACTTTATCCACTGTTTCTTGGATAGTTCGGGTCCAACGATGGCTTTTTTCCCTACTTCATCTCAATACAGTGGTGATCGACATTTTCGTCCATATAGAGCTTCGTATGGTGCCATTCCAATGCTGCTGTGGTAACTATTATTGTATGCGAACTCGATTAAGGGCAGATGTTCGCTCCAATTACCACTGAAGTCTAGAGCACAAGCTCTCATCATATCCTCAAGAGTTTGAATTGTCCTCTCTGTTTGGCCGTCGGTCTGAGGGTGATAAGCCGTACTAAGCGTAACTTTAGTCCCCATAGCTTGTTGAAAGCTCTTCCAAAAACGGGACGTAAATCTAGGATTTCTGTCGGAAAGTATGCTAGCTGGAACTCCATGAAATCGTACGATCTCATTCATGTACAATGTGGTTAGCTTGTCCAAATTATAGTTCATGCGAACAGGTAAGAAATGCGCAGATTTTGTGAGTCTATCTACGATTACCCATATTCCGTCATGACCTTGTCTCGACTTTGGTAAACCAAATACAAAATCCATGGAAATATGTTCACATTTCCATTCCGGGATTTCTAATGGTTGAAGAAGTCCACCAGGTCTTTGGTGTTCTGATTTGACTTGCTGGCACACGTGACACTTAGAAACAAACATTGCCACGTCTTTCTTCATTCCATTCCACCAGAAAGTTTTCTTCAAATCTCTGTACATCTTGGTACTGCAAGGATGAACTGAAAATTTTGACTTATGTGCTTCAGACATTACTTCTTGTCGAAGGTTATCGATGTCTGGTACACACAATCGTCCTTTCATCCACAAGATTCCTTTGTTGTCGGTCTCGAAATCTGGTGATTTCCCTTCTTTGGCCTGCTCTTTCAGTTTCACCAAAGCGGAATCTCTCTCTTGACTTATCTTGATTGTCTCTCTAAGACAAGGTTGTGCTGAAAGCGATGCTAGGATCACCTTACTCGTATCCTTTCTGCTTAAAGCATCTGCTACCTTGTTGGCTTTGCCTGGGTGGTAGCTTATCGTCAAGTCGTAATCTTTCATGAGTTCAATCCACCGTCTTTGTCTCATATTTATTTCCTTTTGAGTGAACATATACTTGAAACTTTGGTGATCAATGAAAATCTCACACTTGGCTCCATAAAGATAATACCTCCAAATTTTTCGCGCGAACCCCACTGCAGCTAGTTAGAGCTCATGTGTTGGGTAATTCTGTTCATACGGCTTCAACTGTCTTGACGCGTATGCAATCACCTTTCCCTCTTGCATTAGTACACATCCTAAGCCTCCTTTAGATGCATCACTGTAGATGGTGAAGTCTTTGCCGTCGGTTGGCAATACCAACACCGGAGTGGAGGTAAGCTTCTTCTTCAAAGTCTCAAAACTTTGCTCACATTCTTCACTCCATTGAAATTTAGAGTTCTTCTGTGTGAGCTTGGTGAGAGGTATGGCTATTGAAGAAAATCCTTCAACAAATTTCCGGTAATAGCCCGCTAATCCCAAGAAACTTCTAATTTCTGTCACATTCTTTGGTCTAGGCTAATCTGAGATTGCCTCTACTTTCTTAGGGTCCACAGATACTCCTGCTGCTGAGATTACGTGCCCCAAGAATGTGACGCTCTTTAGCCAAAATTCGCATTTCTTGAACTTGGCGTAAAGTTCCTTTTCTCTCAGCGTCTGGAGGGTGAGGCGAAGATGTTCTTTGTGGTCTTCCTCGTTTGAAGAATACACTAGAATGTCGTTGATGAATACGACCACAAACCTATCAAGGTAAGGTTTGAAGGCTTTATTCATGAGGTCCATGAATGCTGCGGGGGCATTGGTCAGTCCAAACGACATTACCGTAAACTCGTAATGGCCATATCTTGTCTTGAAAGCTGTTTTAAGAATATCTTCTGCTTTGACCTTCAATTGATGGTATCCTGACCTCAGATCGAGTTTTGAAAAGACCTTGGCTCCTTTCAATTGGTCGAAAAGGTCATCTATCCTCGGGAGAGGTATTTATTCTTGATTGTGATCTTATTCAGTTCTCTGTAATCGATACACAATCTCATGCTTCCGTCCTTCTTCTTTACGAACAGAACAGGAGCTCCCCACGGGGATGCGCTTGGTCGGATTTGCTTCTTATCCAACAACTCTTGAAGTTGCTCTTTGAGTTCTTTTAATTCTGCTGGGGCCATTCTGTATGGTGCTTTTGAGATCGGTGCAACCCCAGGAATCAAGTTGATCTCAAACTCCACTTCACGATCGGGGATTGTGCCCGGGAGTTCTTCAGGAAAGACATCCGGAAACTCTTGTACTACCGGAATCTCTTCTAGTGCAAGTGCAGCTTCTTGTTTTACCTCGCTCAACATGGCTAGGTAAACTTCTTCTCCACTTTTCATGGCTTTCCAAGTTTGAGAAGCAGAAAGAAGAGTCTTTCGTTCTTTTGTCTTGCCATGAAATAAAATTTTCTCTTGGTGTGGAGCTTGGATGGTTACCGTCTTTCCATGACAGTCTACTAAAGCATGATTCTTGGCTAACCAATCCATTCCAAGAATTACATCGAATTCCACCATGTTCAGTTGGATTAGGTTTGCCTTGAAATTCTGATTATCTATGAGAACACCAATATCCCGATATAGAGTGCGAGTTTCTAAAATCCGATTTGCAGGAGTTGCTACTCTATATGGTTCTTCTAAATTATCAGGCTTAGTTCCTAACTTCTTGGCAAATCTTTTAGACATGAATGAATGCGTAGCACCACAATCAAATAATACATAAGCAGGCATATTATTGATTTGAATGGTACCTGCTATGACATCATTTGAGTTGTCAGCCTCTTCTTGAGTGAGAACATAGACTCGAGCATTTGGCTTGGTCTCTTTAGGCTTATTTGGTGTTGTTCCACCTGCTGGACCATTCCTTGGATCCGGAAGAGGGCATTGAGCAATGCGATGGTCCATCTTTCCACAACGGAAACAAGCTCCAGAATTCCTACGACATTCACCAGTGTGAGTGAATCCACAAGTTTGGCACCTGACTCCCTCTTTGCTTGATTGAGAAGGAGTGGTTCCTTTAGCTGGAGAACTGGTGAATTGGTTACTTGAAAACCTAGGCCTCTTGAATTGTTGGCCCGATTGGTTCTGACTTGACTGAGGACGTTTGAGTTTGTTATCACTTTCTCGTCTCTTAATGTCATTCTCAGCCCTGATTGCGGCTCCCATTAACTCATCAAAACTGTTGGGCTCGATAACCGCAAGTGCAGATTGAATACGGCTGTTCAATCCTTTCTTGAAGCGATGCATCTTCAAGGCCTCGTCTCCCATGATGGTTGGGGAGTAAGTTCCCAATGAATGGAACTTGGATGAATACTCCACCACTGTCATGTTTGGTTCTTGAACCAAGCTTTCAAATTCTGACAGCTTCTGTACTCGAACTGCTGTCGGAAAGCACTGCCTCAGGAATGCCTCTCGGAACCTTTTCCAGGTAATAGGTCCAGTCCCTAACATAGCTGGTGAGATTCCTTCCCATCATTTGGCGGCTCTATCCACAAGAAAAGGTGTAATCACATCTACCTTGATATCTTGTGGAACCTCAAGTAGTCGAAGATGGTTCTCCACCTCCTTCATCCAATTTTGTCCGACCTCGGGATCGGAACTTCCATCAAAGTTTGGGACTCTTGCTCTTCGGAGAGCCTCATAGTGCTGCTTTGTCCCATTCTGAGCTGGAGGTGGTGGCGGTGGCTGGTTAGCATTTGGGTTAACAAACCCTTGTAGCATGGTTGCCACAATCGTGGCTATAGCCATCAAATCAACCTGACTGAGGCCAATTGCTGGTGGTTGTTGTTGTTGTGCATTTTCATCATTGCGGTTGTTGTTACGGTTGTTGTAACGAGGGTTGCGATTGTTTCTTACTGGTCTTCCGTCCATATCCTACAAATATGAAAGTTCTAAGGTTTTGGCGGAATATGAACTAAACAAAAGAATCAAATGATTGAGTAATTGCTCAAAATTAAACATGAAACCAATGGATAAAAATAAATTTTATTGATTTCCCAAAAAAAAATGCAATTACAATAGAACTTCGAAAATGAAAACAAAAATGCAAATGGAACAAGTGGTATTACAAAGAACTACTACTGATAGTCTAGTCTATCACTTCTCCCAAATCTAAATCCATAGGATCCTCTTCGACTTCTATTTCTTCTTCGGGATCCTCTTCAGGTTCTTTTTCATGATTGGCTATTACTGCTTGCAGATGTTCAATATGACCGTGCCGAACTGCATTCTGGTCACTAAGAACTTCAACAGTGCTCTGCAACTCATGAATATGAGCATTAGTCTGCTCACTATACTGGTTATGCTGGTGCACAAGTTGATGATTTTGATCCTTAAGAACTTGGATCTTCTCAACCAAGTTATCACGTAACTCGATTAACTCTGCAACAGTCTCTTGGAAAGTTTCAAATTCTTCTTGAGCCTTCATATTTCTCTCTTATGCTTCATGTAGATAGTGGGCATATCGTTGAACAGCACTTCTTAAGTGTTCTGCTTTACGCTGTAACTCATCTTTGTCCAGCTCTAAGCAATAGTTATGTTTCTTGAGTTTTTCTAGCTTCCTTTCTAAGCTCTTAATGTAGCTATTCTGGTAAACCATATCCTACATTCCAAAACACGAAAGTGAAGGTTCAGAAATGATTTCAAGAGTATAGGTCGAGTTATAGACAACTACTGGAATGAACAAAATCAGTACAGTCTATAACAAGTAATAGAAGAAAATAGTTCAAACGAAGGATTTTGTGGTTCGTCGGCGGTGCTAGAATGAAAGTTTGGTTCTAGGTTAGGTTCTCCTCGTCGAGAGCTTTCCAACGAATACTTTTCATAGTAAAAATTCCTCCTGGATCAAAAGTTATGGCCGTTTGAAGTTTGCGCGAAAAACACCTCAACTATCATGCCACTTTGCGAAGTCTACTGCATGCTCCTGCTGGAATTCCCTATCTACTGCAACTCTGATGCTACTGCAATCAGTCTGCTGCTTTTCCAGCACTGTCTGCTGCTTTCCAGCACTGTTAGAACCAGTCTGCTGCATTCCGGCCAGAATCAGAATCACTTCTGCATTCAAATCTACTGGTACTCATCTACTTGTTCTGGTTTCATCCTACTGTTTTTCGTCTACTGGTTTTAGTCTACTGTAATTTTTTTTTTCTACTTATTTCAGTAGCCTATTACAGTAGCTTATTTTCAGTAGTCTATTACAGTAGTTTATTTTCAGTAACTTTCAGAACTTATTTTCAGAAGTCTATAAGAACTCATTATTTCTAGTTCCTCCTCCCCAGATTATGAAACCCGGTTTTGCTCTGATACCACTTAAATGTCACGCCCCGAGACGGGATTTGGTTGACACTGGCGTTGCTCTCAAATTTACATTCGAAAACAACAAGCCTCAGANTCCCGTCTCGGGGCGTGACATTTAAGTGGTATCAGAGCAAAACCGGGTTTCATAATCTGGGGAGGAGGANTAACAGAAATCATAAATAGTAAGCACTGAGCACGTTAGTGAATTTCATTTATAAACTGATATCAATCCCCTATATGTTCTCTCCTCTAAGGGGTGAGGCCAGAATCAGAATCAGAATCAGAATTCAGAAATGTTCAGAATATATATTCCTACCATTAGTTCACTAGGGAGTTTCAGTGCTTCAAAATCAGATATCATAAATCAATATAAAATATGCTTTAAAACAGATATTATCAAATTGATTTCAAGATATTTATACATAAGCCCACTTACAGTAATTTGCTAGAGTTTCGGTTGAAGTCTACTGGAAATCTGGTCTCGCTACTGGATTTTACAGCTCAACAAGGCACTTTCTTAGCTTGAAAATTTAAGTAATACTCTCAAGATTTGTGTAACACCAAATCAGAGACTTGAGGGTGTTATTTATAGGCCAAAATCTAACTGTTAGCCTCTCTATTAATGACCATAATCTGCCATTAACAGCCTTTATTGCGTGTTAATGCTTCAGTTACAAGTCTAAGCTGAATCAGTAACTGTCTGCTGGAATTCGCTCTTCTGCTGCTGGATTCTGTCTGCTGGATTCTATTCTGCTGGCTGGAATAGTTCTTCTGAAATAATAGCTTCTGCTGTAAATCCGTCTGCTGGAAAATATCATCTTCTGAATTATTGACTGCTGCTGGAATAGTTAGCTTCTGCTGAAATTTTCCATTGCTATTTAATATGGCTAGTTGCTGCGAGAATGCTAGCTGCTGGAAATTCGGGTTCTCACACAAGCCATCTGGCTAAACAGAATTGCCAAGCGTTCCAAATTTTACCAACTAGTCTATCTGCTTCACCTTATTTTTACTGTGCAGTCATAAAATCTTAGCTCATAATGAATTTTTTCCCTAGTCATCATGCATATTGGTATCTTACACTAGTTGTTTTCACTTTTCAGGTTGATTGTTTGTTCCAGTAATGTGCAACATTTGTACACCAAATGGGCTCCTAGATATGGAGGAATCTTCTGGTAGAAACACGGAAACCACGTTTATAAGTCGCTAACAAAGCCAACGTCGCCGCGTAGAAAACTTTAGTTGTCAGTTATATGTAACGTTGGAAAAGGGGGAAGTTGGTTTAACTTTGGATTACCAAATACATGAACCTTGTTGGGCTAAACACAAAAATTGACAACTGAAGGTTTATTCTTGCAAAATTTGGACCCCTACCCCAAGCTATGTATTTGACCAAATAGACTAATGGTTGTATTCATAAATGTAGTTTTCACTTTGACACATGTTTCCATTCATGTCTGGTCAATAAAATATGAACACTCAAAACTCTACGGACATGATGTCCTCGCTTGTCGACAGACCCACTCGAAGACCAGTCGGTGTCGATCTCTAGCTATATTATGCATTCTTTACAATGATTTTTTTAGTAGTATTTTCAAGTGTACGAACAAAAAATTTTCTTAAATTTTTAGTGGAACAGTTATGAAAAAATCTGTAATGGTTGATTATTCAACGTCGTATTTGAACGAATATGATTTGGTTTTAATTTGAGGCAAAGATTTGATTTGGTAAACGATTTGAGAAACGTATTTCAAATTTTCATATTGAGTGTTACCCTTGCTATTAAAAATGTTTAACTTGGTATAAAATAGATTTAAAATTCAATTGAATTAGTCCATCGAAACAAGTCTATGAATTTGACAAATTTTGTAATGGTGGATTATTTTACGTCGAATTTCAAAGAATATGATTTGATTTTGAGAAAGATATTTGGTTTGAGAAAATATTTGAGGAAATGAAAAATATTGACATCTATCTTTGGTGTATATAAAATTCAATATAACTACTGATAGTGAAACGTTTATTACTTAAAATACTGCTAGAAATTTTTTTTTTGTAAACTAAATCTCGAAAAATACATTTAAATGAATGCATGCAATAACAACTGTCAATCACACATTTTAAAATGAGAGTATTCAATTACCAGTAAAAATACTGCAGTTTAAAAATGTCATATCATCAAACCCTAGATTGTCGTAAAAAAAACTCAAATGTGAAACGTGCAAAGTCTTGTCAAACCATCAGCATATAAAAGCGAAAATGTATAAAAATATCAATGTTCACTCCTAACTTATAAACATAATGTGCGGAAAATATGGTTTTTGGGTTAACGTGCGCACATCCAGCCCCGCCTACTCATTTTTCGACACTTCTAGTCTCCTCGACAATATGCACACCTGCATCATTCACACTTAGTGAGTTTAAAGACTGAACACACCTGAATCGTTATAGCATGTACATGTATATAAAATGCAACACTGAAAAGTACTGTAATTAATATACATTTCATTATCTCAAAACACTTGAGCTTAATCATAACGTGTCAAAGCATGACGCGTCCAAAACATGTCTCATCGTATCAACATACACATATTATCTTAGAAATGTTGAGCTTGGTTCAAATTGATTCGCTTAAATTAGCTCGTCCAAACAGAATGAGAATTTGAAATTTACCAATCTATAGACAACATAAGTTTATTCAATTATTATTTTTCTATCAATTCAATATTATAAAATAAATATATATATGATTTATTTAAATTTAATTTTACTATTATCTTATTAAGTTTATGCAAACCATCAGTCTCTAGTAATTATATTTTAACTCTGCACTCCATAGTGAGATAATATCATATTTTCACCTCCCTAAGTAAATAATATTTTTTATTTTAAAAGGAAAAAAAAACTAAACCCAAAATCTAGCTTATAAAGTACCACGTTTTGTCTCAAAGTGTACCACATTATCGAAGATCTAATACAACAAATTCATGCAAACTATATACCAACTTAGATTTAATTAATATCATTATTCTATCAAATTATTATTATATCATGTATTATATGAAAATTTAATGCACTGATATGAAATAAGATATAAAACTAAGTTTTAGTTTCACAACTTAACGTAAATTACCAAACAATATTCCGTAACTATTTCATCATCTTGTGATGTCTTATTGCCACAATTCAGATATTTTTATCATCAATTTTTTTCCCAATGAGAACAATAGAAGTTGTGTACAAATTAATTTGAACCTTTTTTAATATAAGTGTTATGGTATCGTACGTTTGTGACAAATGATATACACGAGATGATATTGCCGTTGTATATATTAAGGTGTACTACATGTTCGTGTTTATTGTACCACAGTCTAGCTTATAAAGTATCACGTTCTGTGTTAAAGTATACCACATTATCGAAAATCTAGTACCACAAATTCATGCAGACTATATATCAACTTATATTTAATTAATGCCCTTATTCTATCAAATAACAGTAACTATATCATGAAAATCAATGGAGAATGAATTAGGGATTTACGTGATAAATTATTGAGGAAGAGCAGAAAAATGATGTAATGGAGGAATAAAATTAAACACGGAAAAAAAAATTGAATTAAAATAGAAAATGAAATAAACTATGAAACATGAAGTGAAATAAAAAAAAATTGTGCATCAAGAAGTGAAATATACAATTTTATGACATAGAAACTGAATGTGAAGTTGAGTTTATGATTAGAGATCTATCTGTACTTCTCCTTTTTATAATTAAAAATATATATATTAAAAGTATAAGATATAAATTACACGGACGTAGTATGCAATTATTATCTGCTATATTAGGACAAATTAAGCATCCACGTACGCTTAATTGTATCTAAATCTAAATTCTAAACTTTCAAATGTGTATTTCTCTAAAATTAATCCCAACAAAACAGTAAACCTAATTTGTAGAGCCATAGCCTCACCTGGAATTATATAATTACTCAATAAGTAATGGGATCTGTTTAATGTAATAATGCAAAAATTAAATTTGTAGCTTTTTAAAATGTTTTGTTCAAATGAATTAAATAACATGTTGGGTGAAGTTAGTGTCATTTTTAATTAGTACATTTATTTAACTTTTTATTTAATTTTTGAGGCGACGTATTACTTAAATATTGGTCTGAATCTTTATTTTGGTGGATCATGTGATGGCAACAAAAGGTAGGTCCAAGATACTTGATATTTCATTATTGTAGCTGTTGGATTTAGTTTGATTCCTTCCTGGGAAATATTCACTTGGGTAATAAAAAGGGAAAAGTAGATTCGGTGAAATTAGGGGTGATATATTGTATCGCATCGTACTAAAAATATATATATCGTATATCATATCGTAATTACGGTATAAACAAATTTTATATCGATATCGTATCGAAAATTTTGGTACATATAACTACCATATCGATATATACCGTTTTATACCCAAAAAAATTTACATTTTTTAAATTTTATAAATTTATTGTTTTAAAATATTATATATTTTCAATTTTAAGTATTTTTTTTAGATATTTCGGTATTTTGGTACATACATAAATTTTTAAATTTCATATCGTTATCGTATCGAAATATTCGGTATACCAAAAATTCAGTAAATTCGGTTTTTTTGGGTACGACAATCTCGGTATACCGAAAATTCTGCATTTTTTCTTACCTATGGGTGAAACTGTAAATTTGTTATTATTATTATTTTTTGATATCCTAATCTAAGGGATGTGGAAAACTCGAACTTGAGTCAATACATGGAGAATTCCGGTGAGACAATTGGGCCAAGCCCTCGGTCTCTTATACAATAACATTTACTGTAACTTTTGCTTATGTTTCTTTTTTATACAGTAAGAAAGGGTTTTCAGAAGTGTGTTTTTGGAGCGATTTTAAAATCATTCTTATTAAATACTTTTAGCCCACACAGATCATGTTGGATATATCCTTTTGTACATGCTTAGATCATATCGATGTTATTGACAGATCAGGCTAATGTGTTAGTTTGAGTTATCTAGTCGTATCGAAGGATAGCAACGACAGGTTTTATGTGGTCATGAATAATATATATATTATTGACAAATATTCTTTCTTGATTTTCATGCAAGATTTCCAGCTTTCCGGCTTCGTTTACTTATTTCGTTTTTTTTTTTTGGAAAAAACAAAAATCAGCAACATTTATTTCAAGAAAGTTGAAATTATACATACACGCACATCTTATATCTGATACTAAATTTGTTTTCATAGAATAATTGTTTGTTTAGATATCGAACGAAAGCATAAATTTGTATTTAGCTATGTGTGTATGATCTGTATTATTGATTCAAATACTTGCATTATATTTTATATATTTAATGATATATAGAAATCGTAGTTTATTAAATGATATCGTATGCTATGTGCACTTCTTCCCTCTTATTTTGCTGCTTTTTTTCCCCACTTCATGTTCTATCTCAAATAACATGTTAATCATCACACGTCTCTTGGTCTAGTGACATCCATGTTAGAGTAGATGCCCTGCAAGCCAACGGTTGGCTAAGAAATTTATTGACTCAAGTGAAATAAATAATTTTTATTTTAATATAATCTACCTTTTAATGGTTTCGTTATACTTTATCTGTATACCCATGCAAACAGCATAGATAAAGTTATTGATTATGCTTTAATACAAATGAATCGTAATTCGATGTTGAAACTCATTTGTAAACACTGCATATTCTAAATTCGTTCCTAGTCGATTCAGCCGCCTAAGACAGGGATAAAGGTCGCTTGAGCTCGAGACTAGCATCTGTGATGTTGTGTACTGCGTTTCTTGGTAAAGGCATAGAGATGTCCAAACATGCAGATGGGTAGTCATATGATGATTATACCGAACAACCCTCCATCGGACTTTCCAAGTGGTTATCATTCATCGAGATGATAAGTCCGTGGTTATGATTGTACACCATTAGTCCTTACGACCCGGGACAACACTGAGGCTCTCTATGCTAGGGCTGTGCTTTGACTCGTTTACCGGCTCCAGGAGAGTCATCAGGTGGCGAGATTGGGTATAGTTGAGACACATATAGGAGCCAGTGCATTGTAGTCGGGGATTCACCGCTCACCTACGGGTGTGGATATCCTATGTGATCTGATGAAATAATAGTGCGTGGAATCTCTGGACATAGTATGAGATGTACGTTGGAGAAGGAGTTCTCCAATAGTACATGTGATGCCACTATTATATGTGTCACATAGTTATCGAATTGATATGCAACCCTCGATGAACCAATGGTTGCAGATTCGATCGGGATATATGAGATGAAGGGACCGTACTGTACGCTAATCATAATCGACTGGTTCTTGCATGCACTATTAGTGATACCTAGGGGATCATGGGGCGATGCTACTAGACGCTCTTACCATGATCCGATGGGTGCAATCAGAAATGAGTTCTGACATTCTTGATCAAGGTGTTGATGAAAAGAATGGGGCTAACTA
>NC_133323.1:6791742-6796812 GCF_012295235.1 Primulina huaijiensis | reverse complement strand
TTATATCGATATCGTATCGAAAATTTTGGTAAATATAACTACCATATCGATGTATACCATTTTATACCCAAAAAAATTTACATTTTTTAAATTTTATAAATTTATTGTTTTAAAATATTATATATTTTCAATTTTATGTATTTTTTCGATATTTCGGTATTCTTGTACGTACATAAATTTTTAAATTTCATATCGTTACCGTATCGAAATATTCGGTATACCAAAAATTCAGTAAATTCCGTTTTTTTGGGTACGACAATCTCGGTATATCGAAAATTCTGCATTTTTTCTTACCTATGGGTGAAACTCTAAATTTGTTATTATTATTTTTTTTGATATCCTAATCTAAGAGATGGGGAAAACTTGAACTTGAGTCAATACATGGAGAATTCCGATGAAACAATTGGGCCAAGCCCTCGGTCTCTTATACAATAACATTTACTGTAACTTTTGCTTATGTTTCTTTTTTATACAGTAAGAAAGGGTTTTCAGAAGTGTGTTTTTGGAGCGATTTTAAAATCATTCTTATTAAATACTTTTAGCCCACACAGATCATGTTGGATATATCCTTTTGTACATGCTTAGATCATATCGATATTATTGACAGATAAGACTAATGTGTTAGTTTGAGTCATCTAGCCGTATCGAAAGATAGCAACGACATGTTTTATGTGGTCATAAAAAATATATATTATTGACAAATATTCTTTCTTGATTTTCATGCATGATTTCCAGCTTTCCGGCTTCGTTTATTTATTTCGTTTTTTTTTCGGAAAAAAAAAATCAACAACATTTATTTCAAGAAATTTGAAATTATACATACACGCATATCTCATATCTGATACTAACTTTGTATGCATAGAATAATTGTTTGTTTAGATATTGAACGAAAGCATAAATTTGTATTTAGCTATGTGTGTATGATCTGTATTATTAATTCAAATACTTGCATTATATTTTATATATTTCCGACGAGAATTATATATAAAAATCATAGTTTATTAAATGATATCATATGCTATGTGCACTTGGTCTCTTGGTCTAGTGACATCCAGCGTCTCAATATGGGATAAAGTCTCGAGTTCGTGATTCAGATTCACGTAAAAAGCTAAACCCTCGTCCCAAGTATAACAAAATAAAAACATACATATATTAGACAACCTAGCCTTTCTTCCAATTTTATATCCCACTCTTTCTAAATTCTGGGTTCATTTTAATTTAGTGGTACCTTATTTTTTTGTGATAAATGTTGGATCTTATATGAAACTAAGTCAATGTTGAATAGAGTAAAAAAAAAATTAATCGAAAATGATATTAAATTCAACTGGACTTCTGATTAATATTAAAATATGTTTTTTTTAAAAAAAATCAACGAATATACCAAAGAAAAAAAACTATTCGAGCAGAAGTTAATGAAAACTTATCTTCAATCAAATATATTACATAAAGAGATTAAATGGATTACAACAAAAGATAATTAACCATCTGAATTATGTGAATTTATTTAGGCCATCTCCAAGCTATTACCCTATCTTGGTGTAACATTAGCTTCAAAATAACATATTTTTTACACCAAATATAAAATTTATTTCCAACTCTAAACTCTGACTTAAAGAAATATTCTCATAATAATCTCTATTATTTTATTTACAACTAATTTATTTCACAAAATAGTTATTAACACATTAACTAAAATATCAATACAGTAATTAATATCTTAATTAATTCCTATATTATATATGATTAAAAAATTAATTAATTTAAATAACTAATTAAATATATGTATAAACATGTTGGATTATCTATTTAAAATATTCAAAGTTATATATATCTATATATATATATATAATGGCCAATATTAATTATCTTCAAAATCACTATCAAAAGCTTGGCAAGAATATAGAAGTAGATTGAAAAGGTCAAATTGGACTAATATATACGGGGAAGTTCGAAAAGGGGTACTTCCCATTAATTTCAACCCAGCTTTGATTTTGTTACTAATCACATTTAATTGAGTTCATTAAATTAATTGGAAGATAACATGTCTTGTTTTATATACTTCTAAAAAAAGCAATGAAAATTATCCACATATTTTTTGTCCTCGTTGTTGAAAATTAGCTAAATATTTTCTTAAAATTTGTAGAATTATCTTCCGAGTTTGCGACAAGTCTAAAACACAAAATTTCCATGTAAAGCTCGGATTCATTACTTGATCCGTTTGCAACCCTAATTTAATTTCATGGCAAATCGATGGCGATTCTGATGTTTCGACGTTCGATTAAGTCGCTTCATTTAATTCAATTTCTAGATATTCTTGTTTGCATTGGGGTTTCTCTTGATCGAAATCAATGATGTACAAATGACACTCCCAAAAACTCATATCCAAATTAGGGAAATTTATATTTTTTTTCCTTGTAAATTACACATTTTTTTATTTTTTGTAATGTTGTCAATGAATTCAAGATTTTGTTACATGGTTTTCAATTTTAATATGTTTTAACCAAAGTGCTGACGTAATATCAAATTTCTTCAAAAATGTTTGACGTGTCATGTCAGCAAATTTTCATCGTCACATTAACAATCCGTGAAAAATGTATAAAATTTTAAAAAGTACAAATTAGTTGAGTAAGACCGTGAATTGACCGACAACAAGACCTCAAATTGAAAATGTCCAAATTACATACCAAAATGTAATTTTTCCACCAAAATACCAGCCAAACTTGTCATCTCATGAACCTCATAGAGTTGGAATAAATTCATAATATGATGATTTTTTTGACAGGTAAATAAATTTTATTCAATGTTTGTTGTTCATACAAATAAACTAGACATACTCAGGAGAAAAATCATAAAAAATATCCAACAATAATTCTAACATTCTCGAAAACATCAACTCGGATTTTCCTAAAAACATCATCGATGTTTGGCTTTCCATTCTAAAAAATTGATCTATCGCGAGCATGCCAAATGTGGTAATATGAATATCATTGATAAAGCTAAAGTAATATCATGGGTCGTGAGTATGAATGATGAACAAATGCAACTCAAATTCTCTAAATCGACTAACTAATAAGAACCACTGGCAAAATTTAAGATAAGAGTGTTGTGAATGTGACCAAAGTCTCTCATTGGAAGATCGAGAGGAAGATCATGATTAATAAGATAGAATGATATCTCTATTGGTACGAAGTGTTTTGGATAAGGTCCAAAAACAAATCCACGAGAACTTAGATCAAAATGAACAATATCATATCCTCATGAGATTCCATAAATTTATCTTATGTACTATCTACTAAAAAGTTCCCATAAAGATTATCACTAAAATCAATAGAGTTGCAATGACAACGATTGATTTAGATTGGCGCAAGAAATATANACATTTCACATTGAATTAATTTCATTAAATTGAATGAATTATTCAAAACTTTAGTACGATTCGTACCACTGTTGTTCAAAGGATCTAATCTAAATTTCAAATTTTATATTAAATTCAACTTGAAAGACAAAATTTTAAAAATTGTCTCGTTACTCGATTCATTTGCAATCTTAACCCTAATTTACGTTTTTATCGAATTCATGTCGATTTTACTTTTGATTCTCTAGCTTAACAGTTAACTAGAGCATTCCCAAAAGCGAATAAAAAAAATATAGATTAACTCGCTCGACTGGATTAGATTGCTACATATTTTTGCCAACATACGTACGTTTATCTAGCTAGTGCATGAACATCATTCATGAATGAGAAAAAAGGGTTATGAATGAACATCATTCATGAATGTAATGCATTAGTCTACGTGAGAAAATAGATGTGGCTCTTTTATGGCCATTTGATTAACCCTTTGCATCTATATATATCAAAACAAAGTTTTTGCCAAAATAAGAAAGTTCTCGCCCAAATTACTTACTAAAAAAATACAATATTTAATTAGTTTATTTAATTCTTCTAAAAAAATTTGATGAGTATTAAAAGTTATCGTTTAGCAAGGTTTTTCGATGAACATTAAATTATCATTTAGTAATAATAAATGTTTGACCTCAAATGCATGCTATTTCGGGATTACCTTACTTTGAAAGAGTTAATATATGGTATTGAATCTCTTGAATTACCTACTTAAAATTCAAATAAGAGAACCTAATAAAATTAAAATAAAGAGATTCAAAAGAGAAATGTTTTACACATAATACATGCAATATTCGAGATTTCCATAATTTGAAGCGTTAATGCATTGTATAATTATGTCAAAAGCACCTGCTGTATCATTTTTATCTCTTGGGCTGATTTATTTGGATTTTAAATTATAAATAATGCAATATTGCATATTTTATTGGAAATCAATTTTCTTATATTTATCTTAGTAAATTTATGTACTCCAAAATTTAATTTGAAATTACTCTTCTTTTCAATACTATCTGTGATTTGAATCCTTCCAAGATGTGATGGACGTTTAAACTTAGATTTGTTCGCTGTTATGAATTACCTACATATGAAAACAATGAGAACAATGAGACATTAAACTTGGAATGTGTCTTTCATGATCGAGAAGTAAAAAATATTGTTATCTTATTTGTACAAAATTTAAATTATTACGCATTTGTCAATGTGAGAAATTTTTTTCTGTATTACAAAGTTTACGGATACATGGTAGTATAAAATGTCTCGTAATGGAAAAGATTAAACCAATTCTAAAAGAAGTACGCATTTTATTATATGGCACCTTATAAAATTTATTGGCATTATTTTGGAATACACATAGTAAATGTGAATAAAATAAATTTTCTGATTTATAAATAAATTACTTATAATCATATATTTTATTTTTCTTTAAGAATAATATAGCTTCTCGAAAATTAAAGAATTAAATATGTATTTAGGTTGTGATCGACATCAATACATTAAACACGATAAACACCATGTTATTGTCTTAGGCTAACACAATATAAAACTTTGATATATGATAGTGATTATCAGTTAAAAAAATTAATCGACATACGAAGTATTTAAATTTTTTTTCAAAATTAGTGAAAAAATATTTTCTTATTTTTATTTTTTTATAATTATATTATTTTTTT